>NW_009203535.1:51250-112643 GCF_000690835.1 Fulmarus glacialis | reverse complement strand
CGACTATCTGCCAGAAAATATTTCTCTGTCAGATAAGAAAACTGAAGTTCTGTCCCTGAACACCGGAGAGTAAAATCTGCAGTACAACATGTAGATAATTAGTTTCTAAAGGCTAATCAGTTCACCGCTCTGGCTGGCATTTCTATATAAATGCACGTGCCTTCATTTTACTACAACTTGTCTCTTGATATAAGTATCCCTTAATGAAGGGAAGTAAGACTTCAATACTACATAACTCTGAATGATATATCCTGCCATAAAAGCTCCCAGTTAGTTAGAAAAGATGATAGAATCATAGAATCATTAAGATTGGAAAAGACCTCTAAGATCATGGAGTCCAACCATCAACCCAACACCACCATGCCCACTAAACCATGTCCCTAAGCGCCTCATCTACACGTCTTTTAAATACCCCCAGGGATGGTGACTCCACCACTTCCCTGGGCAGCCTGTTCCAAGGCCTGACCACTCTTTCAGTAAAGAAGTTTTTCCTAATGTCCAGTCTAAACCTCCCTTGGCGCAACTTGAGGCCATTTCCTCTCGTCCTATCGCTTGTTGCTTGGGAGAAGAGACCAACCCCCACCTCGCTACAACCTCCTTTCAGGTAGTTGTAGAGCGCGATGAGGTCTCCCCTCAGCCTCCTCTTCTCCAGGCTAAACAGCCCCAGTTCCCTCAGCCGCTCCTCATCAGACTTGTGCTCCAGGCCCTTCACCAGCTTCGTTGCCCTTCTCTGGACATGCTCCAGCACCTCAATGTCCTTCCTGGAGTGAGGGGGCCAAAACTGAACACAGGATTCGAGAACCTTACAGGCCTGAGAAGGAGTATGGAGCCCGCAGCGTGGGGTGCCCTAGGCTGTGCTGCTTGATCCCCTTCGCCACGTGGCTCTAACCAGCCACAGAACCACCCAAGAAAGGGAAGATTTAGTCAATGCTGATAGCAATAATGTATTTTAAGATGCTCTCGCCTATTTTATGCTGTCGTCTTGTTCATATTCATGGAGCCTTGTGTCTTGCACACACCTTGACACCCTAGACGGTAAGTTATGCTGAGCATCCTCAGCTCATTCCAGCTGTGAAATCAGGCCCCTGGGTCTCCTAAAATTGCTCACACACCCCCCAGTTATTATTGATCAAATCAGCAGTACACTCCATTATGCTGTTGGATTAGTGAATTTTTATCCACTTTCCCTTCCTTAGCATTAAACAGCTAAAAATGGCTAAAACTTTTCTTTTTTTTGAAAATACAGTTATTTCCTGACATCCTTCCTTTTTGTCAGAAGGATGCTTTATTTTGTTTCTGAAAAACAAGATCAATCTTTGCACTAATAATGACTTACTGAATAAAATCTGTATTACTTCCATGGTGCTTTTCTAACGATACACCTTATTTATACCTTGGCTTATAAAAAAACCTGTACACTAATTGATCATCTCAGTCACCAGTGAAATAAAACCAACCATGACACAGATAACAGGAGCAGAACAATAGTACACATCTATTTAGTGCTCGAGTTTAGACTAAGGGGTAACATAAAGCACAATGATGCTATAAAGAAAGAATGTAACTACCCAGAACAACTATAAGCCTTATTCCTCCAAAACCGCTGGCTAACCTGAATGAGAAGCTGTTTTACTTCCATCTGCAAAATGACCCCTTTGAGCAACGCAGAGGCATCAATAAAACACCAATTCAGTGTCACGTCCTGAAAGACCAGCACCTTCCAGCAGCACACACAGTTTTGTTTGGAAGCTCTCTTTTCCCATATGTAGTAATCAACCCCTAAGTTACCTATATTGTAACATCTGATGGCTAGAATTTGGCTGAAGAAGCCATCTTGCAAGTCAGTATAGCTATATGCTTGTCGTTATTATCATCTCCACAAAAGTTCAGGTGTAATTACTGTCACCGCTACGTTCTCTTTTTTCTATGATTTGAGTGCTTCCAGTTTATTGTACATTTCCATTTTTGTCCAAAGATTTAAAAACGGCTAATAATATAGTCTCCTACAATTCCTGGTTAGATAATATGTAGTACAAGAATCAAATATCTTAAGCTCTGTTTGAGTTTTTAAAGAATGTCAAAATACTAGAATTTAAAGTATATTTTAAGAATAGCAGAATTGTGCAGAAGGTACACTAATTTAACTAACTTATTTACACAAAACTATTTTAATGGAAACAGGACTCTTGCACGCTAAGCGATTTAGGATTACAATCAGTAGGACCCCTGCTTTCAAAAAAACTTAAGTTTTTGAAAAACTTTTACGCAGATCTCAAAGCAGTAAGTAGTCATCAACATACAGACCTATACACTGGTTCAAGGGCATATCACCAATTAGTCCCCAAAAGAGGAAAGAGAAGACTGAGGTGAAGTAGCAGGAATCTGTGAATCATGCATAGTATTTCTGCCATCAGCTCTCAAAAGGCCAAAATGAAAGCATGGAGGACCATAATGAAAAACTTCAATCAAAACAAAATAACCATCTGCAGCTTATTTACACTGTCAAGTTGGATATCAAATGATAGCTTGCTGTGGAAAATAATTCTACAATCTTCTAGTGAAAAAAGGAGCGCAGCCAAATAAATTATAAAGTTAGGATAAAGAATATGACCACAGCTAAGAAATACATTGCTCTCTACAAACCTGAAGAAAGGAGTTGAAGGACAATGGTAAAATGAAATCCTGGAAGAAAGGAATTTGTGAGCTACTATGCAACAGGAGAAGCCAGAGAAGATGGTTTCTTGTGAAAAGATGATAATACAGTTCAGAAAAACCTGCCTAGCACCTTTCATCTTGAGATAATAAAAAAAAGTCACGAATATACTTACTACAGCAATGAAATGCAATCGAGGGTGCAATCCAGGCACGCAGCGAGTGCATACAAGATCATACGGCAGCAAACGTTCATTGCTTGTGTTAGAGGAGAGGTCAAGAAGAAGGAAGGAACTGCTCTGGCCCGCAATGCAGTACACCTTGGCTACTTTACACCTGATCTCCCCTACCTTTTGCACCTGATGATGCAAAAAACGCCGTGACTGTGGGTCAACAGATCAGATGGGCTTGTTTACACCCACTTTATGTTTACCAGTGCATCTTTAAGAAGTCTAACCATAATTCATTATGTGTTCTAACATAAGCTTATGTGATGTTTTGCTTCTACAGAAAGTCAAGCTTTTGCATAAGAACAAATTTTACCCCATAATGCACTAAATAGACTTATATTTCCCTTAGGAAGAAGACAAATGGGTTTACGTAGCATGTGGTTTTAAATCCTTTTTTTATTCGGTTAATCTCTAGCTGTGGAATTGTGATTGAAATGCAAAAATGTATGTGTATTTTCTGATGAGTACCATTTTGTTTTAGAGACAGATGAAATGTTATCAAACATACACACTTTCTTCAGGTTTTTAAATTGATGATGGAAATTCCATAATCAGAACATGGCACAGCCAATCCAGGTTAAGTGATAACATTTTTTCAGGAAAAGAAAACAAAAACCCAACCCTTTGAAGTGTTCGTACAGTTACGTCTTCATAATCCAGACATGAGAAGATCTGCACTCTTGACAACTCTGAGTATACGCTCTTCAGCTGGCTCCAGATAAAACCTAACATTTCCTCTTCCTTTCCAATGTCTCCTCTGATTTCTTAACAGCAGTGAGACACAGTACAAAACATTACCTCCACACGATTTTCCATCTTCCTCCAGTTTCTGGCCAGCTGGACATTTGCAGTGGTAGCTGCCGATGGTATTACAGCACTGGTCATGACAGCCACCGTTCCCAGTGGTGCACTCATTTACATCTGTCGGAAGAAAGTATATGGCAATCAGTAAAGAGTGGGCATTGACCACATCACCTGGTTATTTGAGGACAATCGCGTATGATTCCGACGTGACAAAGTGAGAAAGTTACTGAGACATACAGCTAAGGACCCTGAAGGCAACCACAGGAGCAGTGACTCCCAGCTATTTTGCTGTGCCCCCCAACTCAACCAAGGGATGCAACGGTGGGGTTTTTCCTCTCCCACTTCTGCGCAAGGTAAGCTGCAGAGTCCACCCAGCTCCAGCTGCAGGTATAGCCAACTCGCCAGCTTCCCACTTCCATGCAACAAGATCAAGACCAATCTTTATACTGTCATTTCCACCAGCTCATTTGTGCATTAGGTTGCTTCTAGAAGTCATGGCAGAGATGAAAAACCTCTGGAAGATGTAAATCAATTAAGGTCCTTCTTTCCTTCGGGTATGTGTGCACTAATACCTACACACCTTACTTATTCACCTGATCAAGCTTGTGCTTGCCTGCGTGATTTTGAATAGGAAAAATTAGGTCTTTACACATAAATGAAGAACATTAAAGGACCACATAAATAAGTAAGCAAATAGATTAGCCAATGGCAGAGAAAAATCAATAGTGAAGACATTTTCTTTTTAACCCGTATACTTGTATATCCTGCGTAAGAATTTCTGATGAGATGCGATAGAAATCATCAGGCCAGTAATGCTGTTCTGCTGAACAGGATCAGAGACAACAGATGGAATGGAAGTATTTCCAAACTAGAAAATTTGTCAAATGGGATAGTAAATATAACAAAGCCGGCAGGTATTTACTGCACTGATTTCATGTATTCTGGAACGCATACTTGTGCAATGCTTGCTGTGCTCTCTCTGAAGTGTTAATGTCACACAGACACGTAATTCATCAGTGCAGGGGTAAGCAGGGACAGCAACGAACCTGCGTAAGAATAAGAGGCTGTGGGTGTCTTTTTCTCGATTTTTTGACAAATGTCTTGAACCGGCTTGGTGGCGGAGCAGACCTCCTTGGCATGTGGGCGAGGGTAAAGCCAGGGCTAAGGGGACGTTCTCAAAGCCTGGCATGAGGATGCAGGTGACAGATCTCACATCCGCAAGGCCTTTGGCACTGGTAGAGATCACACATTACGTTCAGGCTAGAGAGTCAAGGAAAGCAGGAGGAGGAAGATTAAGCAACAGAAGATAAGGAGCATCATGACTGTAAAAATCGCAGGCAGTTACTTCATATTAGCGGCACTCAGCATCTCCAATGGGGAAATGTGGCTTTTTAAAAAACTTCTTGGACTCTGGTCAAAAGAAATACAAAATGCTGTAAAGACAAATCAAGAAAAGAAAGAATTACACATTCATGCAAGAGGGATGAGAGCCTTTCAACTGCAATCCTTAGCTGCTGAAGTCTAAGATTTACCAAGGTTTGCTAGTTTTTCGATGAGCTTGACCCTTAATTTTACTAGCTCGTTTCTGATCCTAGCTAAAAACCAGAGATTAAGAGAAATTTTTGGGGAGGTTTCAGACTATTAAAAAGCTAAAAGAAAAGTGTATCATAAAACGCGAACATTTACTGAAGTGCAGCCAAAGAGGCACAAACTCACTAAAACCATCCCATTTCTCTATGGCTCTAAATTCAGTGGTACGACCGACACAACAAAACTTTCTTTGTCCTCAGTGATACTGAAAAACACTGGCAAGCTATATATAAAAAAAAAAAATATCAGTTACCTCAGAGCTACACAACAAACCAAATCCTAATTCGCGTGAAGTCAAGGCTCTTCTCCTGATTTCATGGGAACACAATTCAGACAGAAACTTTTCCGAAGAAAAACACTCCCTCCCCGCCCCGCTCCAAAATGCAAAACCAAATCGTACCAAAATAAGACATTCGTCTGTTCACTTTTTTCTGAGAGAACATATGACAAGCGACAGATTTTAGACATATTCCTCAAAGCACTGGAAGAAAGCACGCTAGCACTGAGCATCGTGCAGAAGAGCGACAAAACAGGCATGTTCCAAATGGTTTACTCCTTCTAACTAGCAGACATCTTGATGTGCCTTGTGGTAATAAACAGTAATGAGCCACATAATAACCCTGCTCCACAGCTTCGACTTCTATTTATACTAACAGTATTGAAAACTAATAAAATCTCTTGCTCTTTTTATTTTTTAAACAAAATAATGGGAAGAACTACTTTATTCTTCTACACTGTGTTTGGTACCTACAATGCTATATAACCTCCTGGCATAAAATACTGAGGAGGTGATGTGGTCTACGATATACAGCCCTATTTATTGACACCAGTGTCTGTATTTTGAACCAAAACATTGGAAGAAAACCTTTCTAGCTGAGGAGCTAATAATTACCCTCTTGATTTCACTAGGGTATAATACATTCGGAAGTGTATAGTGCTATTGCATACTAATGTATAGAATGTTTTTCCTTTTGATTGCAGCATGTTTCTATTAGCAATCAGAAATCTTTTTCTTTCTTGTTCAGCATAAAATGCTGTGGTCCACCTATGAATTTTGCCCCCAAAAAAGTATTGGTGCTATATGACTGATAACCTCATCTTCTTCCAACGCTCGGTCGTCTGAATGCTCTGTCCAGGATTTCCTTGTCACTGCCTTAATACTTGCTTTCATCCTCTGATGAAATGTTTTCATCCATTTCTTTGCTGCTTCTTACACCAGAAATGAACTGCTTTTTCTATTATATGCAGAAAACCTGACTTTTCATCCACATGTCTCTTTAAAACAAATAGCTCATCTAAAGCTAATAGGCATTAACTCAGAATTAAATTATAGTTTATTTTAAAACACCAAAACAAGCTTTTTGATACGGCTTTATCCCTATTACACAGCACTCACATTTGAAGGCATACCCTCACTAGGTATAAACCGTACTAGTTTTAACCTTAGTGTTACAAAAATTTGCTCTCTGAGCATCTGCATCCTTCGCTGTACGAGACCTTCTCCATTGCCTGTACCCTGCCAAGATGTTTTATACAACTCAGTAAGAAAGGTCAGAAGTTGCCTCAGTCCAAGAAGCATAAAAATAAATGATCTGAATGTGAACTAATAAAGAATGCGTTTTACATTTGTAAAAAGACTGTTCATGTAGCTCTTATAAGCTGCAATCAGCTGTTCTATATTCAGAATTTTATAATCTGATTACAGATTTGTCACTGTAAAAAACAGGAAAAAAAACCCCAGAACAAAAACAATTCTGTCAAATGATAAATTTCTGTCTGCTTTCCATATTCAATGTCATTCAAGGTTGCAAATATATTTGCCTTTTGAATAGCAAGAAAAATGACAGAAAATTTCTGACATGTAACAAGCCTGCCAGGTTAGGTCTGACAAAAGTTCAATGTTATCAAGACTATCAATCCATCTGTAATGACATGCTGTAGGAGCTTCAAAAAAATAAATGTGATGTTTGCTACTGCAATGTTTCACATTTATTTATAGAGCCAATGTTGCAACACAAAAACATTATCCATGGGACATACTCTATGTGAGCTTTCAATCCTGCCATGTGAAGTCTTAAGGAAAAAAAAAAAAATTTGAAAAAACCCTCATCTAGATTAACTTGATTTTAAGTTTATATATGAACTGTCTACCACACGTGTGGGAAAAAAAAATCCACAGCATATTTTAAATCCACTAGTATTCAAAAATGTGGATTGTAGACGTGTGCCTATGTGCCGCACATGTGGTATTACAGAACTACACTATGTAAAAAGGTATTCCTTTATCTAAAAATCTTGCCAAATATTTGGTATGTAGGGAAGCACGCCTTTTTTTCATGAAACAGACCACCTCTGCCCAATTAAATATGCCTAGGAGCTATATGCTAAATGAAGAAGGACTGATTCCAATCCCTTTACTTCTGTGTTCTTGTTTAATGCTACTCACTCCTTGTCTGAAACTACCACACCGCAGAGCAAGTCAGAGACATCCCCGGCACCAAGGAAAACAACCCTTCACCAAGTTTTTATGCAAGTCTAGGTGATTTCAGATTTCCTACAAATAAATGAAAACTACTTAAAAGCAGACACCGGACAAAGTGTTTTTCATTGGTAATTCCAATTTTAAATCTAATAGGAGCGACCTGCGCTATTACTAGCTCTGAAATGTAGCAAGCAGATGAAGGGGAAAAAAAAAAAAAAAAAAAATCAGTCTTCTGCTGAAAAGCAGAAATACATTAGGGCAGAAGTCTCCTCTACACACCTCTGCGCTGAGCTAATGGTGAGGGCTGCAGCTCTGCAGGTCCTCCGCATGGAGCCGAATTCATCATCCTTAAAAACCAGCGAGGGATTAAGCCTGCCCGGACTGCACGACTGGACAGGAGAAAGCATCTGCACCGAGCAGGGGCAACCCTGCAAGGAGAGGCTGTTGTTCTGCAGCAGGAAAACAATGGACTGAATCACCACTTAATTTTGGCAACAATCTGTGTGTTTAGATCTATGAGACACACCAGCTAACTCACTGCCTACAGGTTAAAGTATTTTTAAGTATATTTTACCTGTATAACAAGTTTATGCAATAAGTATTAATATAAAAATTCATTTTTAAAATACCAAAGAGAATCTCATAACTACAGCCCACTATTGAAAACCTATTTTCTAAGGTTTCTATATTTATCAACTGCATATCAGCAACAACTTTATTTATTTAATGCAACCACATGCAAACTTGCCATTTCAGTGACCAGCCTTTGGGGCTAACCTGTGCTCTGACCCGAAAGCGGCTGACTTCAGTGCATGTCAGAGCTCGCTGGACTTGTAATAAATCACTGAAGTGGAATAAAATCTGTAAAATCATTCACATTGTTACTGCAATACCACATGAACAATGCCTACCACCACGGAGAGGGGAGGTTATTTTGATTAGTTTAAAAGTGTTAGGCTAACACACCGTGCTTCAATTAGGGGTCAAAGTAACAAGAACATATTTATTTAGGAGGAAGACAGCATTTCACTAATAACACTCCTTCCCAGCTGGGATTTCCTCCTGAAGACTATGATGAAGATGATCTGATCTCAGGAATCTAAACATTAAATATCTTTATCTAAGAAAGAGGTTTGATTACTCTCTCTTACAGGCACTGGCAGCTTATATTGACTTTAATAGCGATTTAGAGGTGTAAATTCTTAACTCAGAAAACATAACTTAAATACCTTCAGGTACAAAGTCCTCATAATGGTTAGAATCAAAGTCTAAATATAGTTATAATGTGCAACTTAAATGCACCTATATGTGTATGTACCTTAATGTATCTGAGTGTCCGGTACACAAACAAAGGAGTATATATGCAACTGTATTACAATTTGCTTTTGTAAGGAGTTGTTACAGGCAATTGCCTGCAAATCATAATGCACACTTGACAACTTCTCATTTATAGATCTAAATAGTTTGATTCAATTTTTAAAAAGTGCTAAAGATCCAGTAATTAGGTAGCTCCTTAACTTAAGGGTTTAGACACTGTTTTTTAAAATTATGGCCCAGATGGTCTGCAACCAAAACCATATGTATGAAAAAATCCTGAAACCTGAGAAAGTTGATTTGAACTTTAAAGCCACTCACGGCTATGACGCAATGTATTTCATGCTAATGCCTACGCATATACATCATAGCAACGTTATATGTAAATATAATGTAATGAGCAAATATACTGGACAGGCTGGCGAGCACAATGCTCACACCCCCAAGACTGCATTTGTCTTTTTCTTCGTTTTGTGCAAGAGCTTTGTAACAGTCACCTTTGAACAGTAATTGTCTCCAAAACATAAATTACATCCATCACTTCCAGCACCAACCATAAATTATTTGCCTGAATAGAAAACAAAGCTGCTCATTCTGATAGTCAAAAGCAGTCCTACATGTGTATTGATTAAGCACTCTTAATGCTTTATTAGGTTTTCTTCCTCCACAAAGTCAATAACAGGATGAATATTTCTTCTTGTGCTGTTATGAAGTATCGTAAATCTGAGCTGTTATTAACAAGCGTCTGATTAGTGGAGCAAACTTATCTGAGAGTTTGGCACAGACTCTTCGTGCGTGAACTCCCAGAAACAGCCGTCATTGCCACTGTCTCCACGGCAGCTGTAGTATTTTAAGTGTTAAATTGTACATGTTCATTCATTAATTTTCCCCCCCCCTTTTTTATTTTTTTTTTTCTTTTTTTTTTTTTTTTTTTTAAAGAAATTACTGCTGCGGTCATTCTTCTTTATCCCCATGTCACATTCATATACGCAGAGAACATCAGTCATGTAACGAATGCGTGCATGGCCCGTGTTCCCTGGCCATGTGGGTCTCTGCCATGGTTTGCTTTCTTTTGTTACTGGGGAACTAAAAAATTCCATTTCATGAAACTTAGATGCAAAACCAAAATCAAAGCCCCTTGTTAAACATATTTCGCCAGTATTAATTTTTCCTTATTAAAATCATCATCTGAAGAAAAAACCAAACAGATTCATCAATCATTTGCACTTGCTCACATTAAGAGTAACTCCTTTGAAGTCAGAATAAAACTCTGCAGAGGGAAAAAACAGGCTCAAAGTTTAAATAAGTGAAACAACAAGCTCCTAAAAACCAAGATGCTGGCAAGCACTGCTGTGTTAGACTAGACCTGTAGTTAATCTCGTGCAATAGCAAAGAGCGTTCAGTGCCCGGCTGCAGGTACAGAGATGGCCTGTTCCACCCCAGGCTCTCCTTCTCCTGCTCTCTGCTAACTAAACACTAGACTCAGTTCCAAAACCTGGCATTTAAAAGTCCTTTTAAAATCTCCATCACTGGTTATGGCAGTCCTGTGTAACCATATAAACAGCTGCTCTCCTTTTTTGTTTTTCCTTTTTTTTTTTTATCCTTTTTGTCTTTAATGTCCTGAGCATCAATGACATTTTGCAACAATGACTTCCAAAACCAAATTGTTATGTGAAAAAATACCAGATTTGATTTTTTTTTTTTAATCCCTCCTTAAAATTCTCTATCATGCAGGAACAACTATTTTCTAAAAGTGAAATGCAGGACCTAAATCATGCGAAGTTTTCCTTTCTACACCAACTAGAATAACTAAAACGAGGGGCGGGGGGGAGGGAATCTATCACAGTGCAATGAAATCCTATAATAGTACTCATTTTTAAAATACATTTTCCCAGACACTGTATGAATAATGCAACTGAACATCCCAGAACATCTGAATTAAGCCACAACAGACTAACGGATGCTAATTGGCAATGATTGGAGATGATTGTGGAGTACGGCTGGAACTATGATTACAAATAGAGCTTATGCATCCAGCCCAAACCTCAAGTACCGTTGCTCCAATTAAAGATATTTTATCAAATTAGACAAGTGTTTGCCTTTGCCTGCTACGATGGTTCAGAGCAAAACATAAAAGAAAGCATCGTTTGCTGTACTGCAACTTTCCTTACATCAGAGCTCTGCCGAGATGGATTTTTGTGCCACAAAATGAAGCCTTTTTAGAAAGAATTCAAGACTCTGCAGTAACATCCTTAAAAGACCTTGCTTTTGTCTAAAAGTGCTTTTGCCCTAAAAATGCATTCTCTTTGGGATATATCTGATTTCCAGTACCAAAAAGTGCTGGTTATGTACACACAAACAGAAGAAAAGACTTCGAACTTCTAAAGTTTGATTTCGCAACATAAGCCCTTACATATTTTGCAGGCAGGTAAACATTCTTTAAAGATCATTTCCAAAGCAGTGATTATTAGCAAGACTTCAGGACTCTTAGCAACTGGATTTCTTTTATGCTTTGAGTGCTAAATCCCAAGCACAGGCATGAACTGCAAGCACAAGCCAGGCAGTTGACTCCAGCCAAGCCAAGTCCTGGTGCCTAAAGGGGAGTTCACGGAGTGCACCTTGAACCCCCAGACAGGCTTGCATCTTGCTTGCCTTCTGCTTTCCTGGTAAGAAGATCAGCAGAAGGTATCAGCCACTTGGTCACAAACTAAGGCTGGCTCTTTGCCAGTATTTTCCATTATTCCCAACAAGATATCCAGCTTTCCTCTCTTGCTCCTGTATATCAAGAAAATTTACATGCAGAACTTTTGCCTTTCTTCCAGCTTCCTATGATCTCCGATAAACCAGGTCATCAGAATTGAATGAAAAAGGATATAGAAAAAGCAGGTATGCAGTCATTAAGTTTTATAATCTCCATAAGAACTAGTTCCTTCCATATGTTAAAAAAAATCAAGGCTATGAAGAATTACGGAGCTTCTCGGGCCAAAATAGCTGGAGAGTGACAGCCAGTATATATAAGTGTAAATAACCTGAAGGTACCCATGGGTTAGCTAGTGCCAACATCTTCAGGACCAAACACAAGCTCAGAGACATACAGCACCAGCATCAAAAAAGCACAGCAAGGAAACAAAGGCAGCAGCTTGTGCATTCTGTTCAACCTGCATTTTTAAGAGATTTAAGATATCACCTCCTATGAAGAGCACTGCTCTGGAATAGTCCAACACCTAAGTAACAAAACCAGAGATAAAGATAGAGCTGTACCTTGTTGATGCCTTTCAGACTCACCGGGATAAAAGGTGAACAAACAATTTCGAACAGAAATCAATATGCTTGCTCCAGATAAAACCTGTAATGATGGGTCAGATTCTACCAATTCAGTGGTGGCACACTTTTGTACCCACGTGCAACGTAGGATGTTTAAAAGCTCTGCTATACTATTACTTGAAAATCTATGTATAGCAGCAATTTGAGTTTGCGACAACAGGAGTCTGAGCAGGGCGAGCTCCAGCCAGCAGGATGCAGGAACAGGGAATTGGGTGCTACAAGAACAGCTTATTTGCAAACTGGCTTGCAAACATTCATGTAAAGGAAACTCAAATCACTGTTTTACCTTCCAGTTGCAGAAAAGACAACAAAGAAAAGTACTATTATAAGTGTAGAATAAAGTAAGCATCTATTCTAACTTTGTCTCTTTCTCTGTCTTTATTCTGTACTCAGAAAAAGAACTGATCAATCTAAGCAAGTGTATGGCTCCTTTTCTCCAAGCCTGTAAAATAAATGTCTCGAACCCAGGAGCGTCATCGCTTCCACTGCAACGCTATGGAAAAGGGACTTGAAGCATTACGCAGTAGTTTTGGTACTTCAATTCACGTTGGGGCAGGCTCACGCCTGGTACAAAACACGATTTGATGCCATGCCAGCGGTGTGGCCAGAACCGTAGGTGCAAAGCGATCAGTGCTGCTGCAGAGCGTGTCAAACCACACTGCCCGCCTCCAGCCCCGCTGCGGGACCGGAGCCGCGAGTCCAGAAGTTGCTGCTTAACATACAAACAGACTGATGATTACAATAGTATAGGCAGAGCAAGCTAACAAATTAAGGAGCTTAAATTTCAGGGCACTCCTATTGTAATAAGCCAGTTCCTTATGAACTCTTCTTTTTCATAATATAATTAACCCCAGGATGTAAGCATGTGAGCAAGTTAGTTCATTTTTCACATGAATAATGAAAACTTTTTTTTTTTCCCCAAATCCATTACGAACTGAAATGAATGTAAAAGATTTCTCAGCAGAGAAAGGATGATGTGTGCCCGGCTTCTGGTTTAGAAGTGGAATTCATTATTAAGATTTAAGTGGAAGCTCTTATTTTCTTTTCTTTTTTTTTCTTAATAGTTGCCCTCTCCAGTCAATGTCAATCACCAGTAGAACAGACTGTACTCATCATCAGCTATTGCCTGGGATTAGATCAAACAGCAATGAACAGCACACCTCTGCTACTGGCTTAAACGGGTTAAATATTTCTTTCTTCCTATATACTCCTGAATAATCTCCCATCTTTTGTTTTTCATTTCTAGAAGTTCTTCCTAGCAGTTATGTGGGCAGAATTACTCACTGCCCTGGCAAAAATCCTGCTCTAAGTATAGCTGTAAAGTCATATCACTTTCTACTACAGAAATTAACTTTTCTGTAATCATTCCCTGCATGGCTGAAACACAACCATACAACCAGGTCACTCATTTACAAGAGACATAAACAAGAACTCGTTATTTGGTTTACACAGACATACGCCATTGCCACTTAGCTGCACTCAGTCACTGCGTCCTCTAGTAACTGATCTTGTGTGCCAAGGGCAAAGGAACCCATGGAAAAAAAAAAATTATTAAATCTTCATCAGTTTAATTTGTAAAGAAACCCAAGGGAAGTCATTATTCCCAGAGACTTCATTGCCTGATTTGTCTCCTGAATTCTTCTAACTTATGTGACATCAATGGGTGCTTGTTAACTATTGCTTATTGTGACTGCAGGGCAGGTTTGCTAAGGAGCGCAGCAGGCGATAGCCCACGCGCACAAAGAGCAGCATTGTTCGGTGCCGAGCACCTCGATGAAAGGGAGCTGCTGGGTGCTTCAGAAAGGCAGCTATTTCATTTAGTGCTAAACGGGAGCTAAATATTTCAGAGAGGTCTGGATCCTTCTCACCAGAAATGGCAGTGAGGTGAGCATCCTGTAACTGGAAGGGAATTCTCACTAAGGAATTCAGAAGGACACTTAAACTTGGATATGGAGTTATATCAAGCTTGAAAAAAGAGGTGTACAAACCATTAACTTGAATACAGTTTTTACCAGTGACAAGCTCGAAGCAAAGGATAGAAGAAATAAGATTTTCTTTTTCCAGTTAAATTAACAATGAGTAGCAGAGAACAGCTGTGATTTCTCGAGGCCTTTCCTAGCAGAACAGCACAGAGGTCTCCTTTAAAACAAATAAATCAGGCTCAGCGTGATGGTGTAAGTCAGACACTCTGCAGAAAGAACAATTTGGCAGAAAGTTACCTCAGCCTGACACCGGCATCTGAACCTGAGACCCTCACCGCTTCTGCAAGCACATGTGTTCACCACGTGTAGCGGCTGTCGTTAGCAGAGGTAGCAGACTTGGTTTTACAGCCTGGGAGTTCTGGTTATAAAAATATGTGATCTCAAGGTTTTTAAACCATCAAATGTCAAAGGTGATCACAGGCAGAAATTAGAGGGCTGAAATTGTTAATCCTGCATTGCTAAAACTGATTCATTCCAGAGCCAGAAAGAGCCAGTTTTATGTAACTCAAACTTTACACGCTGGTTCCCAATACAAACTAAATTTGCCTTTCAAATCTATCTGGAAGTCAGGCATCTGGTTTTGATGGAGAGCCATACCCAATTTTTTCAGGGGTTATAACCAAAAAGAAATTTGCATTTGTGTTTTCAGCAAGGCATCAGTGAGATAGCGTAAATAATTTAAAACTTCAAAGTTACTGCATCTGTTGGTCTTTTCAAACATGATCGTTTTACACTTTAAAACATGCATTCCTCTACCTCTCTCCCTGCAAACAGCAGACACATTTTTTGTGTTCCTCACTATTAACAAAGGGTATACCATTGTAAAATCTTAAATAACAACACTCTCCTGTAAGATTGTTGGGTTTAGGATAACCAACTATATTTTTCGAGCAGCAGTAAGCTCAAAGTATTAAATTTAATACTCTTAAACAGAACATGTATTAGAAATAAATTCAAAGTTCTTAAGATCTATCGTAGTTGTTCAACAAATTAAAAACAGACATCAAAGGGCAAACTCTATCGGGGCAGAAAAATCCAAACATGGCCATAGAGGCTGTGCAGAAATAAATACGTATCCACCCGGCACTTGTGTGCAGCACATATAACTTAGGCAAAGACAAGTATATTCCAAAGACATTATTTGGAGTTCAAGTCCTGTTTTCAGAAGAGTGAGGAAATAAATCAATAAATATGTTTACCTTGATCTTTAGCTCACTCTTACAGACCGCTCAGAGCTTCTAATTTAACCAAACCTCTTCAAACCAAACGCTGCCGGCTCTTCAGCATGTGGAACAACAGTTGTACAACGTACGTCAGAAGAATCCAAGGCTGAACAGCCTGGCCTGAACATACCCCAGACTGGATTGAGCACTATTTAAACCCAAGACCCTTCTTGCTATATGCATACGTCCCTTCTAAGCATGAGCATCTATGCAGGAGATGGCGGTGCCGGGGCCGTAGGTCAACGGCAGTTCACAGCTCGGGTTTCCACTTTTGGAATTTCACCCTTCGGTTCCAATCAAAAACTAAATTCCTCACATTCAACCCTGTCTAATTACTTTTTTGCATGGAAGAGACAGCCAAATTCATTCTGACGCACAAAAGGAAAGTGTGATATATGAGCAAAGCACATGTAGTATAATGTTATGGATGGTTCTGAAAATCTAGCCAGAAACATACGTCGCTCCTCACATCGTAGCTGTTGCCAACAGTTACCACCTAATGTTGTCTGAGAGACTGCAGTGATTTCATGTTCAAAGGAAAAGGCAAAGACTCTGGTATCTCAGATACCACACTGCCGTTACTGATGGCAACGGTGAATTTTTAACAACTGGAGAACATTCCTAGAGAAGGCAGCGATCACCTTCATCACGTGAGATGCATTCACTGCATACGCGTCCATGCGTTAAAAAACAACGCGCTGCCCCAAAATCCTGGAAGCTGGTCGTGAAGCTTTCTGGTGAAGGGGCTGATGCAGTGAGGCCATCAAGCTGATCTTCAATTACAGGACATAAGTTGTGAATTTTACTTTTTCTGTGTACACTGTACCAAATCCTTGGCCCACCTAGAAGCCTAAAAGGCTTAATTCTACTAAATACTTATTATACTTGTTCTCCAGGGTATCCCACATTATAAGCATTAACAAATAGTGAAAAGAACTGATAACATGTGGATACTTCTGCACATTTTTTCTTTAAACGTGGGAAAGGTGTGAACAGTGACTGACACACATAATGCTAAATCCTGGTTACTACACCACTAGAGCAAGAGACCACAGGTTCAAAGATCAGAGAGGAGGAAATGAATAGTTTAACTTAATAGGCGATCTTCTCTATAACATAAAGCTAAGAAGGATTATTTGGGAGTTTTAGACAACCCGAAATTATTGATGGAAATTGTTTTAGCAACTGGCCTTTTTACCTAGTAGCCAACCATGGTGCTAGTATAGCCCACAGTTCACCTTCCCACTGGATATTACAGGGGTTTTAATGAAACATAAATATTCTGTGGTGACACCTCCAAGGTCTGGTGAGGCACAGCCCGGCCCCAGCGTACACCTCCGCGGGACCCACGCTGGCTCCACACAGGACCAGGTTAGACGTCCCCACTGCAGTCACCAGGTCCAGGGGACACTCTCGGCCTTTGCGCCAGCGTGGATGAGCTGTCAGCAGAAACAGGAGGACAAGAGGACAGCCGCAGCCCAGAGGGAAGAAGATGGCAGGAAAGACAGCCAAGCAGAGATGAGCTCAAAGGGAATTTGGCTCATTTGCTGTCACTTCTGTCCACACTGTGTAGCCTCCCTGCAGCCGGATCAGTGGTATTCCAGAAACCTGAATAAGTCTGTCTATGTACTACTCGAGAAGAGCTTTGCAACACTTCTGGATGAAAAGCCATACTTACAACAAAAGATACCTGTGTCTGATTTAATATGAAAACATTAACATCAGAGGCAGCCCTGCCCCTTCTGACATGCATGGTCCAAAAAGACCCAGTAGGAAAACTCACAAAAATAAATGTTAACAAACATGCTTATCAGAAGATACCTTTAATGAATGTTTTGGTACTGCTGAAAATAATTTCACACTTCAAATGATGAAAAAAATTAAAAGAAAAGCTCAAATCTGTATGTAAGAACTGCACTGAGAACAGGAGCTTAAAACACCAAACCAGGGGTAGATGTGGCACAGAGACGACAACGCGGTGGGACATGGCTCTTTTTCCTCTACCTTCCCCCCTCCGCCTCTCCCCCTTTCCTTTTTAAAGGGATCAATTTCTGAAATCCTTCTTGTGCATCATTGTCAGAGCAGGGACCAAGAGACAGCATTTCTAGGAAGGAATCAGTTGGTTTGGGAGAAGATCAACAATTCTTGTGAGGCCAAGATTTAGGCTCTGTTTTTAACTGGTCTTCTAAGCCTGCGACCCAGAGCGGTAACATTCCTCACGCTTAACAGACGATAATCTTCTGCATCCTCAGGTAAAAGTTCTTCGGAAAGTGCAAAATACTTTTATGTAATTTTGTCCTTCTTCCTTCCTTTTCTCCCATCTCAGCATCCGTACACTTCTGACTAAATTACGAACTGGCTGACTATAGTTTTGTGGGGTTTTCCCCTCAAATGCTAAAGTATAATTATAACATGGGGGGAATAAAATTACAAATTCAACCAAGGTCATTAATGTACAAAATGCAAATTGTCTCCCATTTGTCAAAGACCCTGGGGAAGTCTAGAGATAATTGAAATGACAGATGAACAGAGGAGACTAACTGCTAATGGTCTGTGTATCAATGAATCAATGTCATATTTATGAAGGGCTTTGGGAAATTATTTTAAATACTTCATCTATAGCTGAAGTTTAGCCTACTTTTTCTTTTTAATGCTGAAAAACTAATGATAAAGTTCAGTTTATAGTTACACAAGTGTAAACCTGCAGTAATTTAAGGTCAATAGCAAGATATTGAAAAACTACTTATGTTTGTGCCAGAAATGACCAAATTTCTCAATTACCATGGATTATGGTATAACTAAGAGCAATATATGTTTCAGAGATAATCAAATATAGGACCACCTCACCCTCAAAGCATTTAAACTCATCTATTTTCCTGTGCATCTCATTTCCTCCCAAATTTGAATACATTGGAAAAATGGGGAGTATACATACCACCGATTCTCGCACTTACCTATTTTCCTCATATTTCAGTTACAAACTGAACTGCTTAGACCAGGGGCTATTTTTAGATGTATTAATGGGGCATCAACCAAACAGGAACAGGGACAGGAGAAAGGTAAAACAGAAATATTTCCTTTTCAAACAAAAAGTGAAGCGAATCTTGGAGGTAACTTTGGCACAGTTGCACAGAAAATCGTATTTCCACTTCAAAAAAGGAAATAAAACAAACCAGTAAGTCACTCCACAGAGTCTTCTCCCAGTTGTGTAGGGCCATGGTACATTAGTAAGTGACAGTGAGGACAAGACATAAATAAAAAGGAAGTTTCAAACATTAAGATGCCGTTTCGGTTGAATATGTACATAGTTTGGGAAGGGGGGTCAGTTTAGAGGGTTTCTTTTTTTCTTATTATTTTTATTATTTCCCCCCACCCCAGTATTCTTCTGCTGTTCTTCCCGCACAACAGGAAGGGTTTGGATGAAGGGAAACCAGTAGGATACCTGCAGGTTTTTTTAATCAAAAAAAGCCTTTTCTAGCAAAAAGAAATAAACCATTACATCCCATTTAAGTGGCAGATAGCAGTACGCCGAAACAGGTAGCATCACTACAAAATCACCTGAATTAAACCCCTTTTCATTCTTGCTCTCACTGAACGAAATCACATGGGGAGACAGGGAGAAGAGGCGAGTTTTTATAACTGTCTCTAGGCTTGAGAGAGATTTGCTTCACATCTGAAAATAGTACCACGATCGCTTCGCTTGTGGAAACACGAACTAATCTGGAAATTACATCTGGATTTCCCCAGAATTTGAATAAAACATACAACTGATTCTCCTATTATAGGATTTGGCACATGAAGCAAGGAAGCGAGTAAGGGTCTCAGGAAAACATTGCTGTCTGAGAGGAAACTGCTGCTGCCTGAGAAAAGATAACACAAATACATTGCAGGTAAAAAGTTCACACTAAATCTTCTAGTCATTACAACTTACAACCACAAAAATTTATAAAAAGAGTCAAGAAGTCCCATCGAGCTGCTGAAAAAACAAGGAGGGATTCCCATGTGTTGAAACCAGTCTTATCCTCCACTTACTTTCTTCTTATTTCGTCAAGATTTTGAGTTATATATACAAACTGTTCATTTCAAATACTCATTATGGAAATACTGCAAACCCAGAAGATGTCACAGTCATTTCTTTTACAGCTTTTCTTTTTGTAGGCGACATTCATATTGCAGAATAATTTAGACAGTAATTTAATCACAGGGTTTAGAGGTCCAGCAAATGTTACATTTACATTATGTCAGTCTTTCAGCAGATAATTTGGTCCTTTGCATGTGTTAAAAGACTACGTGGCTTGTTAAGATCATGTTAGTACGTTTAACCCAACAGATGAATGGCTGGTTTGTTAATCTGCCACATATTTCTGATTTTCCTAAGGATGATTAGAAAATTCTATTTAGAGTAAATTCATGAGCACTTTCATTCCATCAGAGTGACAAATCAAAAAGATTATTAAACCTCAGGGTCTAGAAATCTCCGTAAAATGGTTGTAATTCATTGCTACACAGTAAATACCAACACTTCCCTTATATATTACATTAGTTAATATTTTGCTTATGCCTGCTTTGAGTACATGTGAATGAAGCTATTAAAATGTGCCTCATAACTTAGGTTTTATAATATTCTCATAAGGAAGTATGAGCATTCCATAGCTCGGAAACATAATATTCTTCTTTCTCCTGTCAAATGCTTCTAAAGAGAATGAAATAGGATAGAAGAAATATGATTTAGTTTCAATGTTGTAATGCTCCTGCCCTGGACCCTCAAAAGATAAAATCAAAGGTGGCAAATCATTATTACTCAAAGAGAAATAGCATGTCTGTACAAGTGATTTTCAAAAACTACTACTGTGTATTTAAATTTAGAAGAATAATAACCTAGTCAAACAGCATCTCAGGAGCCTTAACACTGAATACTTACAGTTAATACTGTATTTCTGCCTTTTTATTTTGAAGTTGTACATTGTATCCTTGCTAGTTACATTAAATGAAATTTCCCTTTTAATTTAAACTTGTACAAGACCAGGATTTACAGCAGAAAAAGCTGTTGCATCATCTGGCCAGCCCATGCCACTGTAGGATATTCCCCTGTTCTCCATTGCCTCACTCGTCTGGTTTTAAATGTACTGTAGCTAACCACAGACAAAATCAATAAGCCAAAAATTACACCTGGAGCTGATAGCACATTTTGATCATTTACTTGTATCTTGGAGCAATTTCACCACCCTTTAAAATAGAAATGTGTTTACCTAGAGGACAAATTCATACAGTCTTCTATCAATGAAATATATAATAGACATCCAAAGTGAGGGTCTGAAAAAGGCTGGAGAGCAGGGTAGCAGAACAATACAAGAAGAGAGACACTCATTATTCTCCTTAATCCACTTAACGGACAATTGTTACCAGTCCTACTTCTACAGCGCAGAGAAACACTCACTTTCTCTCCTGGCGTAAGATTTTGAAAGGATCGTATTTCATTTCTGAAACAATTTTATTTCTTCTCATCATACACTTAATAATAAATAGAAGCACTGCCACTTCCCCCATGTTTGTGTGGTATCCTCTCTTTGCAGGATATTGGAGATACGGCCGTAGTCCTTGCTGCAGGCTGATAAGAGACCTAATTTGAGTTGTGATGCAAGGGACAGTATAAGAGAGAGGAAGGTACAGCTGTTTTGCAATACAAATTTTGAGAACGTCTCTTAAAAATTTCAAGTCAGTAGTCTGCAATCTGTATCCCTTATGAATTATTTTGACTTATTAAAGCAACTGAATGGGGTTGTCCATTCATTATTTGTTTTTAAACTTAAATCCAAACAGCATTTCTGTTACGGCAAGTTTGGGCTGAGGACTCCAGGAAAATAGGGAAACCCTACCCCTTCAAGATGTAAGACAATTGTGTATCATCTAGCAATGAGAAAATGGAATTGGTTAATTTGCATTAATACTTAGATGATAAAGTTTTAAAACCATCAGAATTAAATCACATAGATATTTAATTACCACTAAGGTTAAAAAAGGATTATTTGGTATTGACACTTAAACATGAGTTCCAAATCTAGAGTTAAGACATAGCATCTACAGGCAACTCAGAATGCACTGGTAAGTTTGTCATCCAAGTGATAAAATTCTAAGCTCAGGACACTTCCTTTGTATATTCTTTAACACAGTTTGTATTATGGCACTAAGACTGGATGACCCATCACCAAATGTATTTCCTTACTCAGTTGCTAAGTCCTTATCAGTTTAAGGAAATAGCCTACCAACGAGAGGCTGGATTTCCTTGAGTCAGAAAGTCCCACCAGTTGACCCCTTTGACAAATAGACTGGCAAAGATGCTACGACTTATGGGTCTGCACTAGCAATACCTTGCAGAAAACATGCCTGATGCCAAACTAGTCCAAAAGTCAATGTGTATATTGATCTAAAATGAGATCTTTAATGGCAAAATCCTTAAAGTTCTTTACATCAACCAAATAATTAAATTAAAAAGAACTAATTTTTTTCCTAATTAAACAGCATGAAGTGCCAAATACTGATCTATTTTCATCTCCAGCATGTTTTTGTCATTCTTCTCCTTGCAGCCCCTGATGCTCACCTACAGAAAATAATCTCATCCACTTGGAGCTATTAAAAAAAAAAAAAAGGCTGGCTTATAAATCCAAACAAAACCTTCAACTCTTATACAAGAAAGCAGTGAAAAGTTACAGAAGTTACTCCAAAATGTTCTCATTAGCACTTCCTTAGGTATGAATGAGAATCAAAAATCCAGCTCTGCGTGGAATGAATGTCACAGCTATTTGTTGAGGCTACCACAATCATATCAGTAGCTTCTTGAATTTCATAGCCATAGCTATACATCCTTCACTGACAATTATCAGTGAGCTTAACTCAAAATAAAACACTAAACCAAGATGAAAGCATACACACAATATGCTTACAAACTGAATAAGAAAATAAAATCTCAAAAGGTCAGATTTACTTTATGGTGAATATATACCCAACAGGGACAGACGTAACACTCCGATTCATATCTTAACCCCAGTGAAGCCATAAAAGGGTAAAATGCGAAGCTCAAATGTTACACACGTATTCTCTACTGTATATCAACACAGCACAATACAGCATGATAGAGAGTATTTCACCACTCTTACTTTGCAAATGAACCTCATTCAGTGCCAGGAATGAGGAACTACTTTGGTTGCTGGTACCAAAAGGTTACACAACGTTATTGGGAGCCAACTCCGCCAGTGGCAAACCCGGGATGGACAACAAGGATCCACCAGTACCAGGCACAGGGTGTGCAACCTGCCTGCCTTCCCTGAGAACCCACAATTACGAATAACTAGCAGCTGGCACCGAAGTAAACTTTGCATAATCCTCGCTAATACAGCTAATCTTCCTCTTGCTGTGAGAATGAGTCATGCAGTGCAAAGCGAAGCAGTGCCTTTATGATATATAGGTTTTTCATACACCCAGGTTACACATTTAATTTTCTATTTACTGAAGCCTCCAAACTTGGCAGTAGAGGGAGACTGCATGATCGCCAAAATAATTGGAGAGAATTAAGACTAGACAGTATAGTAATGACAAAGCCTCAGGAGAGATCACACAGATGTTTCCTGATGCTAAGCATAAACTACCTGCAACCCCAACTAGTAAACAATAAACTAATTGATACAAGTCTCCACCCAGTGCAAAAGGGGAATACTTTAGTGACTCGATGTGTAAAGCATCTCACCTGCCTGCACCATCCTGCACAAGGCACATAAGCCTCTGGGCTGGTGTCATGGCAAAGTCTGGAAGGTGTCAGTCTCAAATGAGCAAGACGACAAACAAGATCTGTGATTTAATTAGGCCACAGCTTTATTAACCTATTTCTTCAGGGAACTACTGGTGATAGCTCACACAGTGTAGACCATGATTCATTTTTTAATCATTTCTGTCTGGTAAAGAGCTGTGTCAATGTTTCCCTCCCTTCTCCTCTACATAGCCGAATTCCTCTGAGTAACACCAAATGGATCTGGGGGGTGTGGGGGGTGTCTCTACTATTACCAACCCCATGCTGTACCCCACTTCTTTGTAAGGACAGCCTCGATCCCCCAGGAAATAAGTACTTGCGCAAGCAACATGCAGGTATCACATATTCATTCAGCTCCTTCTGCTCGATCTCAGCTGAGAACGGAGATAATTAACAGTTCCCTCTACAGAATTTCCCACTGGGAAGGTAGACATTAATACCTTAAAAATCACATAAAACACAATATATTCAGAGGGCAATTATGCATTCACATCATTCCCGCTGCCTTCGGGCCTTGTCACCACCTGAAGGGCGGGTCTGATAAATCCCGGTAAGTCCTCCCTATGCAGTCCCCTTGTCAAATCCCAAATGGATCTTGCTTACCTGCAGAACAGACACCTCACAGGGCTCTTCCTGGGGGGAATTAGCCCATCTGGTCTTGTGTTGGCTGACCAAGAATCGTTTTACATTTGAGGTACAGCTGCAAATTTCCTGGGGAATTGCCTGTCCATTTGAAGACACGGCACACAATAGATCCAAACATTAGCTCTCATCATCATACTTTTTTATAGAAAGGCTACAGCCCAAAACACGTTCAGATGAAGACACGACAATCAACTTACGGCCCTTGCAACTTTTGGGCCAAGTACTCTGCAGGCAGAGCTCCAAAGACTTCAGAATTACACCAAGACAGAATACATTAATTGTCTGGCCAAGAGCATAAAAAAAAATGTTCTTGTTATTGCTGTTGGAAACCAAATGACAAGCAATTCATTATTGCACTGTAATTCAGTGCAATTTATTGGTTGATTTGCTGTGAGGGATTTTAGCTACATACTAATACACATACTATAAAAAGAATGCAAATTCAGTAATGCAAGTCTAAATGAATGAGAAGTAACATTTTCTCACAGTTTGCAAGAAATTAACCTTTAACCTCTTTCCTATGCTTTGGGAACAGCACTTGGCCAAAAGCTCTTACAGTAATAAAGCAGTGACCCATAGCAAAGAATAAATGTCAAAGTGAAATGATAACAGCAAGCCTATTTGCCAGAAAGTGGTAATTTATAAGATTTTAATTTGAGATCATCATGGGGGGTCAGCCTTATCAAATAATTCAAAATGTAGGTCACAATTATAGCCCTTGAAGTGTGGTTCTGCTCTGAAATGTGACTGTAAAAATGGCATGTTTATTATTTCTGAACAATTTATCAGATATATTGAGTTTACAAGTAAAATGGCAACGGGACAGATTTGCTTTTTTGCTTTCTGCAATTTTTACATTTGTGTAGCTCACTGGTTTCAGCAGTTATTTCTGATTTACATTACCCTAAAAGGAAAATCAGACCCCCTGTTTCTCACTTTCCTGCTTGAACTTCTGCAGAGCCAAATTATGTCCTTGTTGTTCCCTGTGTCACCAAAAGCTTTCAACAAATTTACACATTTCTAAACTAACTGGAATGTAAAAAAACCCCAATTCTCTCAATAATAAGGAAAACAAAATACAATCCACCTCTCACTTCAGGGAGATTCCTTGGGTGGTATCAGCCAGTACGGCTCCATCAAAATCAATGGAGTTTGCTAACGTACACCTTTCTCTACAGCACTGTCTCTTGGCTTTGGGGCTCTTCAAGTCTAACAGCAGAAGGAGAAAAGGCATAAAAGAGGTTTTTAAATCACCCTGCCCAAGTCAGTAACCATGAAACGCTAATACCTGTCTGGAGCAGATCACTAGGAATGGCTGGAATCCAGCATTTGTTTCAAAGTGAACCATACAAAGAAGATGGTCCAGGAAGAAGGAAAGAACCACCAAACACATTTCTTACAACATTTTCCACACCTGTGAAGTCCCAGTTCCAGGTGGATTCTTGATATACACAACACAGTTGCTCAATACTCCCAGCTCCTCAGCCTATTTTCAGAGATGCATTTGGGCCAGTTCTCGGCCAATTTCCAGACAGACAAAATTAGTTCTAATGGAGTAAGAGAATGAAACAAGAGAACAGTGAGCAAGGCCCACCAGCTCAAGACAAGTGTGTTTGCTCCACCATCGCCTGTGCAGGGGTACGGAGACAGGGATGTTGGTTATGTGCAGGTGGGACTTAGCCTGTCAGCAGTACACATGGTGAGTCAATTCAATATTGCTGCTGGTAAGAAACAAGTCCTACCCATCCTATTGTGTCATAAGAACTTGTACCTCTGCTTCTTTTTCCTTTAACCTACAATAAAAGTTACAGAGGCTGAAAAAGCCCTTATTCTCTTTGGCAAAACAAGCTGTAAACAGAGAATGAATCCATCAGGAGCAATGGGCTGACTCTCCTTTCCATTACACAGCTTAGAATCAATCAGAGTTTGAATAAATGAGGCTTAAACACAATGCAAGTGAGAAGATGACATGAAACATCTCCATAGTCTCCATTCAAAATGAGGTCATATTCTAATTTTGTCACATTTCCAATTTTATTTAATAATTTTATTCAATAATTACATTTCCTCAGTAATTCTGTCTTTTGACATTCTTCTGTCACAACTTTCTGTAAGCCAGCATATGCATTCATAAAACTCTATATTGACATGCAAATAGATAATCAAAACAGACTGAAGTCTGTATTTGTCCGTCCTAGAAATTGTCGTGGACTAAAAAGAAAAAAAACCAAACCACAAGCATTAGAACACAGATTGCTCAGGATTGCTGAACTCCACAATGTCAGCAAGGAAAACACTGCTGTTACTTCAAAATACTTTTAAAGTGATCTCATCTTCTCCAAGGTATATTCCCAAGACAGGGAATAACTGGGCAGTTATATAGACTGAAGAGCTGGTGGCATTGTCTGGGGGTGACAACTGAACCCAAGAGAGCATAACATTAAATATAATACCTTTCATTGTAAAACAAGGTGGGAGAAATGCAACAAATTATTCCTTACAGACAATTTGTTGCTTAATGGCCTGAAGCAATACCAAGGGCTGTTAGAGCTGATAAGACAGTCCTTAACCATAGTAACAATCTACACACTGGGATTAATGCTATCATAAAGTTCAAGCAATGGTTTATAACTCCAAATATTGGCAGAAGCATCCAATTTTCTGTCTTTCGGGAGGCAGAGTATCTTACATAAAGTAAATCATAATTCAAAAGCAAGGAGGGGGGAAAAGAAAAACTCCTGCCCTCCAAATGAATAGGTTTCACTTATTATACTATGTGTGTTTGAAAATACATAATTATATGTCAGGAAACAGAACATGAAGTAATGCACTGAAAACACTTTTCTGCTCGTTTCTCCCAGGTTGAGTCAGCGTTCCGACAGCATTTTCTGCACATGGCTTAGCAGATACAGAAGAATAAGCCTGCTTTTAGGAGGCAAATGCCTGGCAGTGTGTACTTGGTCACAAATGCACATGAAATGACTGGAGATCTTCCAGAGGAAGCTGATATTTTGTTTAATAATCTACCAACAAAAATAGTCTGAAAAACACATCCTCTTTAATGGTACCTGTCTCTTCAAAGATTCAACGGAGAGCAGTCCAAACCTCTTGAAAGACAAAGTATGAAAACCTGAAGGTTGACAGTGAGAGTCAAAATAAGCCCAAACTCAGTCCTAATAAATACTGCGCACTATTCAAAGCTTTTAAGAAACTCCAGTGGGGTGCCAAATCCCACAATAGCAAGCTATCTCATCAAACTTTTTAACATTCAGCTTCTGATCCAGACTGGAAAAAACTCAGTGATCATTTATCTCTTCAAGTCATCTACAGCATTTGATTTTCCAGATGGTTCTAGAGCAGATGCAAGTTCAGGAACAGCAAGGGCTGGATTCCTATTATAACAGCTTGCTTTTTCTTATGAAGGATCAAAACCAGGTTAATTAATATTAGAACAATCTTTTAAATTCTCTCATGCAATAACAACTTTGAAATGAATGCACAATATGTTTCAATTAGCACATCTGAATATTTTGTATCTTTGCTTGCATTGGAAAACAATGGAGAGGGAGTTGGCAGCGGCTGCACCATTTGGTTTTATCCCTACTGCCTCCTTGACAGTGCCTGCGCTGGTGTCTGTCCATGATCGGGGCTTCTGTGTACTGCTGGAATACAAAAAAAAAAAAACCAACAGCTTCCCCCCCCGCCCTTTGCTACTGTAGGTTAAAAAAAAACCCCAAACAAGCCACATTTTAAGTAGGAAGTTTTCAGAAAATACGCTGGCCTTTTGGCATTTCAACACCTTGTGTATCATCTTGCTACTTTCTTCTTATTAAGTGGCTACATTACTGTTGCAAACTAGCAATGGGTGTGGAAGTATTTATTATCGCATATGTTTTTCGTACAGATCATCAAAGGATGGTGAAAATTGTCTGTGTGCAGAGAGGGTGAAAGAGAAATGTAATTACTCCTGCTTGATCTTTTTATTTCAGAAGTTGGACACAAGTCATTGCCATGACATTTTCATTTTCCTGGATGCATGACCGGATTCAAGTCTCATTTGTGCTGGTGTAACTGCAGGAGGATCAGCGAGCTTTCCCCCCATTTTTTTTGCAGGAATCAGGCCTGTAACCCTTGATCGTTAATTCTGGTTCACCTCTTGCTTGTAACAGTAGCTGTCAAAAAGATTTTGGAAAACTGTCAATCTCTGGTAAGAGATAAAATCTTGATTAATAAAAATAATTTAAAGCAGAGTTTGTTCTATTGGAAAGAGAGGTCATTGGCACTATGGTGTCAAGAAGCCAATATTTTTCAAACACATGGTATTCTTAGGGGAAATCAAAGCAAAGTCTGCACAGAGACTCCTGCCAAGAGAGCTAACAACTCCATTTAACAGAACAAATCATCCTGATGCTGAGAAGAACTCTTTCCTTAACAAATAAAAATCAAAGCAAAATGCAGACCAAAGTAAGATTACTTCCATGATTAAATGAGAAGCTAAGGACCAAACTGTGTGTTGAGCGAGGGGAGTGTATGTGGGGGAGTTTTGCTTTTAACAAGCAAAAAGACTAATGGAAATGATCAACAGTGAAAATTCAGTTATCTGAGCTTCTGTTCAGCTGTTCCGTGATTTACCGAGAGGTTGCTTAACAGATTTGAGTCTACAGCTCTGCTCAAACTGAGAAAGTCAAGAGAAAGACTCCGTAGGAGTTGAGATGATCTTACTCAGCCTGACTGTCCCTTTATTTGCATCCATTTTATATGTGTGCACTTTCTCTGATACCAGCTGTGTGGGTAACACTATTACAGCTATCTCATCTGAGAGCAGCCAAAGATTCAATGCAAGGGTTGCAATAATCAGGTGACTCCACCTGCATGTGCAGATCTGCAAAACATCTCCGGCCTTGGCAACTTTCATTTATAACACCTTTCAAAAACAAAACCAGCCCATAGAGGGCATTCCCATACAGGGCTAAGCATGCTTTTGTGGATGCTAAACATCCTTTCCACCCCTGAATTAGTCATGCTTTTATACCAGTACGATGCACAGATAAGGTGGGGAAGTCTCCCACCGGTTAGCAGATACATGTATGTACAACACTCCCTGTTAGTTTTTAACTTGTGATAAATTTCATGGAGATACAGAGGCTCTTGCTCCAAATTTTAAATTGGAGGAACTACGCCAGGGCTCCAATGGTGCAATGCAGTGTCAGTGAGGGTCACCTCCAGCTAAGGTCAGAGACCGTACTCTGAATTCTCAGATCGAAACCTAAAATGCCTTTGCATCAAGTTTTCCTCATTCAAGTTACTAGAGGCTACGCCTAAGAAGACAAAGAAGTCAAGATTCATTCTGTGATTCTATGAATATGTGCTTCTACGGATACGAGTATGTGTGTATGTTGCAGATAACTAACTAGCTACATGACAATATGCATTGGAGATGAAACCAAAGCAAATGCCAGCATGATATATTGTGTCAGTAACATCAAAGGAGAAGGGGAGGGGAAGTGAGTGTGAAAATCAGAGTGCTTGGGAAAGAAAGCTAATTTTGAGTTTGATGTGCACGAGTGACACTCATTAAAAATTGACGAGTGCATGTGAGAGGATGCCACCTGGGATTATGCAACTGCTAATTAACATTTAACACCATTTTCTAACCTTATAAAATATTCTTAGCCTGCTGAAGGCTTCTTCGTAACAAGCACAATAAAAAAAAAAAAAAAACACCCAGCACCTAGCAACAGCAATTCGAATGGGAAAACTTTATGAACTTTTTAAAGCAACACAGGGGACATGACGGGCTTGCTTAAAGGGACACTGCCACGGCAGGCGCAGTCTATCAACAGGTGAATGTCTGTGTCTGTGCCTCTGCTCTCAGTTGCAGGCACAAGCCCAGCAAAGGGACAAAGGAGCAAAGGGACATGGTGTGGTTACCGGTACTGTTGGGTGAACGTGCCTCCTGGCGCAAACAGACCCCGGTTCTGCCAGGCTCCCACCGTCCTGCTGCTTTCACAGCCACGCTGATGCTCCTGCCTGCAGGATTCACTGGATTTTCCAGCACAGCACCCAATTTCATCCTGAATGACACCCCCCTTCCTACGGTAAGCCACAACTGAGAGACCTGATACGAGGTCTCTCACCCTTGAGCCTTCCGATAGCTGCCAATTTTCCTCCCAAAACCCGTCTCCTGGATTCATGCCACTACCCAACAGCAAAATCCCGGTTTCTGGTCCTTTTTGTAACAGTGGTCAGAGGAAATATGGACTCCAAGGCACCTTGCTGTATGTTCACATGGCTTAGGGGTCCCAAAAATAGTAATGTTGAGAAGTTAGGTTGGAAGTACTGGAGAAAAGAGGAGAATAAGTGAAAAGAGCAGGAGAAAGTAAGAGACAAAGTGGACAGAAAGCAGGTAAGATGACAACAAAACCTGAGCCTGGTGGAACGGATCATCGTAGTGAGATGAAAGGGACACATTTGCTGAATCAGCATAAAGTTTAAGGAGCCTGGGAACTTGCACTTCAGAGCATTTAAAAAACCTAAGCCCAAAGCAACAAAGTTTATAGATTACATTTGGTTTTGCCTATTTATGCCGGGTGTTTACATTGTGCATTTCATAGTTTCAACAAAGAAAGGAGACCAGACGGACAACCCAAACAGAGCTTGCTTTTACAGGGCCCAACGCACAGGCATCTCAGCAGAGCTCATTGCGGTAAGGACAATATGGTTCTCTGCAGTTAGGAGACGTTTGTATAAACCCAGGAGCCTTCCAGACTTTTATGTGTCCCAGAAAGAAAGTGTTTTTGTAAAAGATAAACATCTAATGCTGTATGTGTACACTGTAAGTTTATGAAAAAAGATAGCCCCGTGATACCTTAGAAATGGCCCTAACTGCAGAATACTGACATATTTAGATAGACTTTAATTAATACATTGGTATTCATACAGCATGCCCAGGAGGATTCTTGTGTCTTTCTTCACATGATTCTAGATGAACTTGCTAATTGAATGGTTAAATGCTTTCCACGGAGGCAAGGTAGAGATTTTCCCTCTTTTCACTGGGAAAAGAGAATGGGATTAACACTTACACATAATTCTTCACCACAATCAAAACCTTTTAAAACAGAGTAAAACCTCCAGCACTTTCAGATGTGTTGCAGTTTAACCATGTTCCTTAAGTTTCATAGATACCAACAGCTATTGATATAAAGTAATTTATCTATACCCAAAAGACGTGACGTGTTGCCTTGCAGTTCTCTTATAACCAACAGCTACTACGGTACTTCTATCCTGAACAAGAACAACACACATTCAGGGAAGACTGAGCATACAGAAAACAATAAAGGATGTTTTTCTAAAGGAGAAGTGTAAAAGAGGGAAGAAAAGGGGCTCAGTAAATAAGCAGCAGTGACATTCCAGCTACAACAGAAGACAACATGAAAGACCAAGACCAAGAGAAGACAGTCGGGGGGCAAGCATTAGATATTGGCTCAGCAGACACGGTACTGAAGCAAAGCAGGGAACTGGAAGAAAATTAATTTTTAAATAAAAGGAAAGTTGTTTTGTCTTGCAGAATTTGAAGCAGTGCACTTCCAGATATTCTGCTTGGATCTGTCCAAGCCTCCATCCACAGCTCCTGCCCTTTCACTTTTAGGGGGCAGTGCCAGGAGCAGGGACAGCTCTGGAGTTACTGGAGCTGTACACAGAGTAGGACATTACTGCACATCCAAAATGAAAGGCTATAACCTGTATAAACTGTACAGCAGATATATTCACTAAATAGAAGATGAAAGGGTTGTCAATGTATGAAAGAAGAACAAAGGATGCCTAGGATGTGTACTCTCTCAGTAAATAAGAACATTTTCTTTTCTATGGGCCCAATTCAAAAAAATCACCCACTGTATTACCGTAAATAGTTTCCTGGACTAAATGAGAGCACTCAGTCAGACCCTGGGCAGGACTGTGCTTCACAACCAGCATCCATACTGGTTGTGGATGCTGCATGCCTGCACTCAAGTTTGAATTTACACATCCCAGACATTGTGCTGTCTTCCTCCTTATGAATTGCAAAACTTACGCTGAGAAAATGTAGAAAATGAAGGTTGGATTTTTTTTTTTTTTTTTTTAGGATTATTTTTTACCATTATACATCATTGTCTTAAAAATTTAAAAAGGACGGCCTTTCCTGAAATGGTCCCTGTTTAAAATATAAAAATATACTTTCACATAAAGAGATACTTATTTTGCAGAAAACCCAGAGAGATAAAGCTTACCGATTGCCACGAACTGTCTTCTTCATAGGAAAAAGAAAAAAAAAAAAGATCAAACACAGACTTTAAAATCTTCCCAAAGCTTCTAACCCTTAAGCTAATAAAAGAAAACCAGTAAATCAGCTTTAAAAATATACTACCCAAAACTTTATATTCCTAGAAAAGCATGTATCTGAAAATTATTACACCGTAAGTATGAAGTAAGAAAAAAATAAAGACCCTATCTTATATGCCAGAAGGAAATAGAGCAATTAAAAAAAAGAAACAGGCTCGAAGAGCCTATTCAAAGAACATGGGAGTAGGTTATTTTGATTGCCAGTATGCAAATGAGGAAGGAGATAGATAAATGGCAGGCAGGGATGTGATTTTATTTATTTTTTTAAAAAACTCTTGCCAGAGCCTTCCAATACATGAACTTTCTGTTTATATCATAAAATATCATTTTAGGGATTTTCTTATTTCTTTCTTTATTTTCTAAGCATTTGAGTTTAGAAAGCCACTGATAGTGAATTTTGGGGCATACTTAGAGCAGGTGGCTTATTTTGTTTAAGATTGTCATCAACAGTTGATCATACTACAGATGTTTATATTTGTCCATACTTCCTTTATTTATATGTTTCTGTCTATACCCAGAGGCAAACCAAAACCCAAAGACATGGAGTGGATTTTCTGTAGCAAAGTGCTGATTACTTGGTCCACCACGTTTGCCAGCGGCTTCAAGGGGCACCAAATCCAAGATATACTGGAATAATTAATTCAGAGAGCTACACCTGCACAGGCAAATATGATCAGATCCACAACCAGGGGAAATGGTAACATGGATTTACTGTATTCAACAGGAAACCAGAAAAAAATCACATTCACTGGGAAGAAAACCTTTTCAATAACACTGGACAGGCATCACAGGCTCCTGTTGCTTCCTGCCTGTTTTACCTTTGGTTTGTTTGCGGTTGATAACACCACAACAGTTTGTTGGAAATTTCCATTCCAATTTGGTAAATGGGAATTTGAGTAAGTCTTTAGCTGTGTTAAATGAAAACTCGTATGATTTGTCCAGCAAACTTAAACACTGAAGTTTTGGTACTGGGAGATAAAAAAAGGTACAGTCATTACTACAGGACATTTCTTGATGGAATTCTTGTATAAAAACAGCATTCTCAAAAGGGAAACTAATTTGAATTTTCTACTCTTCAGGAAGAAAATTTAGGGAAAAGTAGGTACAACGTAAAAATGTGACTCCCTTCCACCTCCTAACATTACAGTAATACTAAAATCAAAACGTGATGAATTTAAAAGTAGTAGGTTATGTAAAACTGCAAAGGAAACGAAGTTTTTCCTATTTTTACAAAGAAGCTACAGCCAATGAAGCCAAGGTGATTTCTACAAAAATATATACCATCTATGAAGCAGCAGGGCTAAATTTCATTTTGTTTCCAATCACTGTGCCTTAAAATCTCCCTCAGATTTATGACTAGGTATGATAAAAAGGAGGGCGAGAGTTTAAATCCTTCCTGCTTCCCCTCTTCACCCACAAAAAGCAAGCTTGATATTTCCTAATGCAAAAGGGCTGTTACTTCAGTCAACTTTTTATTGTCGCAAACTTTGTTGCAAGCAGGGGAAAAGCAAAATTGTTCTCTACTTGCCATGCATATAGTATTTTGTGTAGGAAAACAAAGCACATACACACACGCGCATTGATACCCAGCGATGACGATAGCCACACAGCCCCTGAAACCAAGTATGGGTCGCCTTAAAGTTTGCTTACGAGGTCTTACCCACCCTTGATTTCTGGAGCCATGGGGGGGGCTTTGGGCGAGCTGCTGCATCTCTGTGGAACCCAGCGTGGGGCGAAGATGATGAGTGTGACATCTGTTTGCACCGAGTCCTTATGGATTGATTATAAAACAAAGGGGTTTTGGCCAAGAAACACATATGCCTGATCTAATGACTTATATTTCCTGCACAACATTCCTCTTACATCATTTGTACTGCCTCTGCTGCACTTTACTGGGACTAATAAACATTCCACACTTACTCTGCAATGTATTTTCTCCCTGCAAGACAGCCTACTTGCTATTAGCATATAAACTGCACACTTGCCAGTCAGGCTAACCTCATCAATCTTGTCCAAGGCAGAAGAGCTTGTATACTCTCTTACAATATTTCTGGGATTGCACTTTTAAGTTATTCATCCATTTATTTGGAAGAAAAAAAAAAAAAAAAAAACTTGAAGATTTCATCTCTAGACTTCAAAAATAGGACATTTTAATGGAAAGAAAAAGGATCACTTGAGTTATTTTTAAACTCACACTTGAATTTTTTAACCCAGAGGAATCCATTTTTGTGTTTCCCAGAAGAATATATTACAATTTCATCCCTGCCTTGAATTAAGAAAGCAGAATGAAAGAATTAAGATTTTTAAAATAACTATCAAAACCATGCCTTGGATTTCTGTGCTTATGCTCTCTCTCAATAATGACTAGCAACTCACCCCCTGATGAGCAGAATAAATTAAGCATGTACCACAGCTTCTTATTCTGGGGCTGACTTCAATATTCCTGCATGCCCCTGCACTGCATGGAGAAGATGATCTCCTCGATGCTTTGAAGAACAGCGCTCTAACCACAGGCTGCCAGCATGCCCTGCGAGAAAGGCAGTCTCTGCCAGGAAGAGCTTACAGTTGAAACAAAACGAGGAAAGAGGGTACCCGAAGTGTCCCTGATGATCACAGCCTGACCTGGTTCAACATGCTGGCTGGCTGATGGCTGGGAAATCAGCACATCAGGAAGGAAAGGAAGAAGTCCTCTCCTCTCTTCATACTCTGTTGGGATTTCCCGAGACAAAAATTACATCTGGGCCACTGTGCCGATGGGCACAGAATTTGTCTAGTCCTTCTGCATTCATTTGTACTTTTTTTGGGCTCCACATACTGTAAAACTGAGTTCCCTCATCTTGAAATTTTTCACTTTCCTCTAAAGAGGAAGAACTGTTTTGCAGTAAGAAGAGAAAGGCAGAGAAAGATTATGAGCCTCGCTCAAGACTGTACAGGAAAACCACCAAAATAATAAAAAGACCTTTTTAAATTTCACCTCTGACATTTTAGAACCAATTCCTGAATTCCTCTGGAGGATTTGTGAATGAAGAATTTCAATATGTTGCCTATGCCTGAATTAACATGAGACTTCATTAGACAGAAGTAAACCCGAAACCTGAAAGATTAGACCTGAAAGTGCAAAAACATTTGCCATTTCAGAAGTTTTTTAGCAGTGCTGCTTCCTAGCAAAGCTTTTCCAGATGATAATTCACAAACTGATCATTGCTCATAATGTGAACAAAAGCTTTCACTAGTAGGAAGGGAAAAAAAGCATCCACATTATTTCATTCTGAAGAGTGGCTGGTGGACAGCACTTTCTTTGCATAAAATATTTTATAATGAATTAAGAACACCGAGTTAGTGCAACAGCCAGTCTGACATAGCAGGCAATCCATCACAGAAATGATTCATAAATTAAATCATCCCCAACTAAGGCCTTCACATATCACTATATAATAGCTCCTAAGGAGTCATTATGGGTATTCTGTCAATAATGCATAAACTTCATGACCCTTTTAACTCCTACCGCCCCTCAGATCCAAACCGTAATAGCCCATCACTCCTTCCCCCGTCCGTGATTGCTGCGTGCTGTTCACTCACCCCCACGGAAGCCAGTGAGGGTGCTGTCATTGATCTCCAGCAACAGAATCTCTCCTTCCCCTCGCCTTAATTTTTACAGACAAAGAAATTCAAACTCAGCATTGCTGCCAGGGCTGAAGCTGCATGCAGAGGACATGGAGAAACAAAGGAAATTAAGGATTAAATACCCACGTCGCTTATATTGCCAAAGCTCTGCCCAAAGCATCATTTGTGTGATACACAACATGCATACGGAGGGGGGGCTTGTTCAGTCAGTTTAACTGCTACTGATTTTGTTAATCCTTCTCAATTTTCTGCTTTCACATCGTGGCTTCATCTGCAATTTCATTGATAAGAATTTATAAAGCCAGAAGAGAAAGTCCCGTTTGACATGGCCTACGTGACTTGGTGGTTTTCTGATATATTCCACCACAGCGCCACAATTACCAGACTGAAACGATGAACTATCTGCTAAATGCCAGCGCTGCCAAGGTGAAACCAGCTGGAAGGCACCTCCTGTAGCATAAGGAACCTAGGAAGCATTTGAGCAATTACCACCAAGGAAAGGTTCTTTTCAAGTAATGTGTTTTATATCAAGAAGTAAGCAAAAATGTAACTTCAAATCTGAAATATATTGGCTAGGGAGTAGAATAACTGAATGTGAAATTCTGAGTCCAACATTTTACAGCCCTTGTTTAAAGCGAGCGATTTTGCAGAGGTTTCTTTGCGTAGAAGAAATATTATGGCCAAATTCAGAAATGAGTGTATTACTACTAAAGAATAGCATAACAGTTTATACCTTTATTAGTTTAAGGACTACTTCACAGAAGGAAACTGTTCTTTCTTTTAAGAACTTCAGTAAGTTAAGAAACCTGTTTTGTTATGTACAAGAAACCATCCTGCAACTTGGTAAGAAACAACACAAAAGCAGCAGTCCAAATACCACAGGGTTTTTGCTTAGAAGGAAGATTTATGAAAAGAAAAAAAAAATCCTTTTTTAGCACAATGGATGTACAAGAGAATTTGTACTTCCAATAAAATCTCTGCCCAAAACCACTAAACAGTTTGAAGGTCTATTTGAAATAAACAAAAACTAAAATTCTGAGTTTACATTAGGATGCCCTTTACTATGTAGTACAGCCTAAGTCAGTGTAATCTGCAGCTGCATACATCTAGTAAAACAGACTAAAATACAGCCTGCCTCATTACTGTAGCTTTTGCAATTTCATTACTATTCATCTTACACCTTGCAGAGTTCACTGGCGGATCAGTCACATCAATTACTGCTTTGCGCTATGAGGCTCTGATATTACCTTAAGGAAAGCTCCGTACATCCAAATTCAAAGGCTGACAAGGTGCAGTCGTGACTTAAACATTATCATTTAGTTTTCACACACAACAAGGAAACCTATCATTGTGAAAATGTGTAATCAGCCAAATAATCTTGCATTCACTTCAATTACAGGTCTGCAGTTTACAGTTCTAACAACTGAGTGAAAATGTTGGATTTTTTTTTCAGCAGTAAATATTACTTGTGGTTTACTAGAATTTTCAAGAAAAAAAAAAACAAGAATGAAATGAAGAATACAAACTGCAAGGAACCACACATACTGGGTTTCTTTCCAGTATTACTCTTCGGGATGGTTCAGAAATTTCTCTTTCAGGGATTTTATGCATGGTAAGCAGTAACAGTAACCAGAAATATTTTCATTGCACCAGCCTTCTGGATCCGCTGGGATAAATCACCTCTTATAATAGTAGCACCAAATACTTCATGTCATTTGAAACCTCTGGATGCCTAAACCCATCCTTTACTTCACTAGTAATTACTTTTTTAGAAAAAAGAAATATTACCTGCTTGACAATTTAAGCCAGCACTGACACATTAATCTTTCTTTTCAGGTAGTGTCTCAGACTGAGCGTCCCTCCTAACAGCGAAGCCCTGGCTTGGGGAGACACAGGCGGGTGAAGCGTCCTGACACTGTTTTCAGTCTAGCACTGGGGAAGGTCAAAGAAACGACTACTCGCATTGTTTCAGTCTAACAGTTGTTTGATTTGGCACACTTATTTTTTGCCCTCCCTACCGCTTTGCAAGACAGAAGGATTCAAAGAGAAGTTTATTTGCATTTTTTCTGTGCTGTTTCCATACCTGAACACCGTAAGCCTTGACCTCTCCCCTCAGCTACTAACTGCATTTGTGCTGAGGCTGTCCCTGATGCTCTCTCTCTTTTGCATATGCAAACATACACAAACACCTTTTTCACAGGATATGTAATATCCTGAAAACCATGATTTGCACTAGCGGTGTTTCTGAGAATTGTGAATTTTTCAACTCCTTTAATTCCCATTAAAAACAAAGCCAGATTTCTGTTGTCGTGACAGGTATGGAGCAGAAGCTGCCTTTGAACCACAGGATACATGAGTGGGACAGTCATACTGACAGTGTCAGCAGTGGGTGCAACGGGGACACATCCTCAAGTGGTCTAAACAATAAGTGAACCTCAACAAATGCAGCCAGGAGGATTTACACGAGCGGAATATTTTCCCAACGTTATGCAGCAAAGGACAACGTTATGCAGCTGACAAACAAGGACACGGCATTGGCTTCAGCTCTCCCACAGGACATTTACACCAGCACCACCGTTCCAGTGAATTTGTGTGCTCCCTAGGACTCTAATTTTACATCTGACACAGCTGCACAGGCACTGAAGTCTCTTAATTGCTGCTCTTAGACTACCAAGCTGGTGTCAGACTACGGGATCAATAACTTTTTTAGGATTATAAGTGGGGGGAGAACCAGCCAGGAAGACGGCCATGCTTTAGAGGGAGCAGGCTTGGGGGGGAGGTTTTTGTTGTTGTTCTCTGATTTTTTTAATATACAGATATATTGACATGGAATCCAACTCGTATTTTATAGCCTCACAGCTCTACAATCCTGGCTGCTCTTAGGCTAACCTTCCTTCACTCAGCAGTAACTGTTCGAGTTTGAACTGTAAACACTGGAACTGGCATCACATGCCCCGATGCAGCAAGACTGAACGTGAAGCTCTGGCCCCAGCTTTTCTACTTCCCCACACCACCCCCATACCTCATTCTGTGCACCCGTCCACTGATTTGTCTGAGGAAAATAAGCTTCATGCAGTCCATATAATTTCAAGTGTATTTGGTGAAAAATTACGTCCACAATTCAACCGTGTGTTGAATTGAGTTTCCTGCAAACTGAGATCAAAGAGGTATTTATATCTCTGAAACGTAAGATAACCAATTGCATTGGAAGGTAGCCGCTGACACACACATGCTACTGGGGCTACTTAGAAGAAAGACATAAGAACTCGCCCAGGATAAGAATTTTCCCTTCACTGAATTTACTCTGTACCCAGATGCACGGCAAACCTTACTTGATCTCTGTTGCATGTGCACTGTTTCTTATTGAGATTAGAACACAAATGCAATCCACCGGCTTCACGTCTTTACTTCTTAGGTGTTGACTTTTTTATACCCTTACCTGACCTAGTTCCATTTATTAGGAGCATATAAAAAATGATTGCCTTCTATAACTCTTCTTCTAACAATGCCTCCAGCCTGAAGGCTTCATGAAGTTATAAGCAAAGATTTATATGTAATAAATTATTGAAAATGAAAAAGGTCTTAAATAAGTTCTGTCTTCAACAAAAGAAGTAGTATATTTCAGATAACAATGACTTTTCCAGTAAAGGGGAAGATAAAAGTGTATTTAACAGGTATTCTGATACCATAAACTAGAATACAGTATTTGCATGCTCAAATATATTACAGAAAAAGATGCTAATTCAAATCCTACATTAAGAAATTACTTACTATTGTAAAATGGAATTCCAAATGAAACAATAAACTGCACTACAGACTTAGAGCTACACAGTCCAGTTGGCAAAGAGAATCCACTTGAAGATTTAATAAAAAAAACCCCACAAGCATATTATTGTTAAAAGAACAAGAGGAAATACTAGAATGAGATTTCCTACCTTAGTAGCACATACCTTCTCTCAAATATCCACTTCATAATTTTCCCATAGGAGTCCTACATCCACATCCCATCACTCAGTTCATAAAAAGGACACAGCTTTCATACAGAGAAGCTACTAAATGGATTAAACCTTATTTTTCACGTGTGGCTCCTGCCTTACTGTGTTTTGGCCAAGACTCTTCCTTCACCAAACTTGGCCTAATTCATACATTATATTATGATAATTCTATGTATACAAACACATAAATAGATCACAAAGCTATACTACTTAGATTCATTATACTAGAAAATAATCTTGAGACTCAAACTCCAAATATGGTTCTGAAAACTACTATCGTGTGCTTTTTATGTTTTTCTTTCAAATTACAATAAATTCATTTTCACTGTACTGGCAATTGACTTTGACTACACAGTTTAGGACCAAATCAAGCTGGTTTTAGATAGTTTAAACTACTTCTGTATCTTAAGTTGCAGTACCTACAATGTCCATAAAACTGTCCAAATGGAATTTATACCCACATTACACAAACAGTACATCAAGCATGGAAGCCAAAATGAGAATGGCACTTTCCCAACAATAGGAATGAATTAATATTGAAATAATATAACACAAAAACGTCATGGGCAGTTTCTTCTATATTACAAAGTCTTAAAAACTTGTGCTATGGTTTTATTAGAAAAAGCTTAAATCTATTATACTGACAGAAGAAACTTTCTAAAAATTTGTTTTCGCTTTCAATACATGGAAGGAAGATGACGGTTTAAGACAAAGGTTCTAAGATGGCTACAGTAGGATAATTCCAGTATTTACTTCTCTTAAAAACAGTAAGTTAATAAACTTATTACTGCTAAAGAGCAAGTTACCACTTCTGTACCTGTTACAAGTAGTTACCCTAACATAAGGTGAGAATGAACCATAAGGGTCGAACCTTAACCAGCGCGGGGATGTGAAACTTGCTGTGAAAGCTGATACTTTGCACACCTCTCTCTGTGAAGTCCTCAGAGAGCCACAAAGAAACATTTTAAAAATTCAATGTAAATAACTCATCACCAGTTTATAAACACCAACAGGCACCTACCAGCAGCTTAGGTTAAATACAAACCAGAGGCCAAGGGAAGCACGCTGATCAAGAGGTTAACAACAGCCATGAGTGATGTCCATGCACCTGGAGCTCATTTCAGCCACCTGGGCTACATCACTTTATTAATTTAAACAGGGAGATGGAAGTTTTGCATTGACTAGGACATCAGCTTCATGTGCCTGCTTCAATCAGTTGTATTGGAAATGAGAAACACTCTCATACTCGGGAGGCTTCTCGGTAAGCTCCTGAAGACTATAGGAGGGAACTGCGTGGTAACCAGGCAAAAGGACTCAGAGAGCATGCCTGTATCTGTGGTCACTTGTTTACAAAACAGGAAAGGGAAGAGAATGAAACTGAAAATACAACAGTAGTCTGAAAACAAAAGTATGTAAGTACTTATAAGACATGGCTGGCCTCCGGCAGCAGAAAATTGGACCTAATTACCCACACTGATCCAGCCACCCTAAATTCCCACAAAACATGCACTTCTGGTTAGCCACCATGGCCCCAGAAAGGTCCCATTCTGTCCTACCTCAGCACACTTGCACAGTTCCTAGGAACACATCAAAAGAACCAGTGTTTAGTTCAAGGCTTAGTCTTCCTTTCTAGCCTTACGTACTGCTGACTAGGCTCCACACAAAACTCCCTGCAAATCAGATCTGCATTTTGCATTTGGAAAAAAAAAAAAAAAACACACAACAAAAAAACATTTTGCCCTACAACTGCACATTCTTGCAGCAAAGAAGTACGCTTCCCTACTAGCAGTAATATTTTGAATGTTGAAATGCTGTTTCTCTTTATAAATACAGTGCTCTAAAGAGATGCCCAGGAGATTGCCCCGTTCCCAGGAGATCTTTAGATTTATCTTGATCAGTTTATCGGCTTCCTCCCATTGATTTCCATCAACCTAGCAATTCCATTTTGAATCTAAAAACCCTGATGATTTTTTTTTCTTGCTGAATGTATTACTGGCCATGAAGACCCTGCTTATCAGAGCTTTCTTAATGAGTATGGGTGGATTTGCTTAGCCCTGAGAAAAGCCCAACTCCCATTTCCAGGAGCATGCTGACTGCAGAGCTATAGCAAAAAGAATCTATTTTAGTTTCTTCCATCAGCAGGTTGGACTGTAAGTACATGTAGGAAGTAGATGTGCAAGTAAGAAGGTATCATCATTACATACTTATTTTCAGGATAGTGCCAGGCTTTAATATCTTCATAATCATGATTTACCATTTAAAAGCTGCCCCAAGCTATTACCAATTTACAGCAGACACCCATGCTGAGCAATAATGGCTTGTACTGTGATAAAATAGATTTATTCTCAATATAAATATACTTACTGAAACAGCTTTTCTTAAATCTTTATTTATGAGACACATCAGATAGCCCAACAAATGAAAGGAAATTTTTCTATGCATCAGACTTCTCACTTCACTTCATTTCCTAGAAAGATTACAGAACATCATTGACACAAGGATCACACCAAAGGCTACATATTCTAAACAATAATTTCAGAGAAAATAAAACACTATGAAGAAAGGTATCTCTACAGAAATCCACACAAATATCAGTCTATATGCCCCCATTCAGCTCTAAAACGCACAAATGTAGCTCAGACTTCAAAAGGAACAGAGTCTAGTTGATGGACCTTCTGGAGATATTTCTCTGACAAAAGACTTCCAAATTAGCCCCCTCCCCCTTAGGATATTATCTTTACAATGTACTAAAAAAACCTGGCCTTTGATATTCACCTAGCAGTACACTGGGTTGTGTCGAAATTAATAAATAATAGAGCCACTAGCAACACATTATTGATTTTTGGCCGGATTTGTCTATCTCCTCAGAATTTTAAGAACTGTTTAAACAGATATATCCATTATGTGTTGGCAAGAATTTTAAGACTCCCCAGTAGGGCTGTAGTTGATGACATATTGACAGTATCTCAGATTGAAATAATTTTGGACACTCCACTTATGTAGTCTGCAGATACAGAGCCAGTTGAAGGGCAAAGTGAAGTTCAAATGCCTAAAGCACTCACAAAAAGCAGCTATACTATACTATAACACTATTGCTTCAACCTTTGGTCATCAGTTAGTGAAGACAGAAACGATTCCTGTTATCAACTGTACAAATAAAATTATTAAAGTGTCAGACTGTTTTTCCATCAAAAAGAGTGCCCTAAGGACTGAGATTTTAACTCTGCTGCTAAAGAACTGAGCAGTTATCTTCATTTGCTAATATAAACAGAATACCTTCACTAAGTCCCCAAAGCAGCTCCTTTACAAAGCATTCCTGAAGTTCTTTCCCCATGCTCTGCTTCTTCTATTGTGGCACAGTTTAAGAGAACATTTAATGCATTACATCTTGAAAGCTTCAGATTTTCCATTTGAAATGTAGGGCACCAGAACATTGTCACCTTGCTAATAAAATGGAATGATGTGGTTTCACACCCATTTACCAATCCCTTGGAAACTAAGGTAATTTTTTTACATTTTAATGTACTAGTTTTAAGAGAAAAGCATATAAGAGTTTTCGTTCAACTTTGAAAGGAGACTAAAACAAGAACATGTTAATCAGCTGCACAAATGCTCCTCCTTGTACTGTTCCTATTTTCTGCTCCTTTGCTTGAGTAGAAATGTTTTCCTCATTATGGTCTTGATTAAGAAGTTTGATGTGCTGACCTTGAATATCAAATTAAGCTCCATGCTGCAAGCAAAGCATCCTATCTTCTCTAGTGGCTTATAAACTCATTAGACACTTCAGACATAGTTTTAAAATTTGCTGACACTAAATTCATTTAATATGGAATGGAACCGTTAAGATTTATGAGGCAAATTTGCAGTTAAGTGAAATACGCAATGTCCAGGTGATTTCCACCAGGAATCCCTTCCATGTGGGTTTCACTTTGTTTTTAAAACAATTCCCTATTAAATATCAGACTGTTAATTATCTTTTCATTTTCCAGTCAAATGATCAATACAAAAAAAGAGACAGCAGTCTGACAGCTGTTGCTATAAATCTGAGCCAGAAAGGCTACAGCACTGAAAGGCGGTGTTTTCTTGGTGCCGTATGGCTCGAGACAGTTGTGTTGCACACCATGCAGAAGTTCAAAAGGAATAATTTCAGTGCAAAAGTTCACTTGCTGCTATATAGTGAAAATAACTTATTTCAGATGCCATGTTTTTGAAGCTGCTGGATCAGAATTTTAAATCTTTTTGCCATATATATTCCCTGAGGGCACGCAAAGTGAATCAAGGCTCTTTTTTGCTTTCATGAATTCTAGACTTTGACAAGAGTTCACAGAGAAAAAAATAACTTCTGAATATTGGTCAAGCTCTGTGTGCCTGGTCTTTGCTTAACATGCTTTGTTTTCATTTTGGCAAGATATGTTTTGTTTGCATTTAAAATGGGGTATTTGATATCAAATACAAGTCACTAGCTAAAAATCAGCTCCACGAACAATGTCAATCTCATCTGACGTGCAAGATAAGAATCACAAGAGAAAATTAATTCAGTCATTTGTAAAGACACTTAAAGGAAATGTCAGGATGTAAAGCCTGCTCACAACAGGAAGAAGGGATGAGGAGAGGGAGACATAGGATAAAATTTATTATTGGACTAATATTCTCACCAGACTAGTTTATCCAATATAAGGAAAAGTATGTGTCGCATACCCTCACGCTGACAAGATTTAACTAAGCAGATACACTGCAGAGAAAGGGTCAATATGAGGACACAGAGGCACCTAAAATACCCAGCAGCCTTCCTTAAATACTCAGCTGAAATTATTCTCTCTCATCTTCCACATGGTGTGCGACACAACAGTCTCAAGCCGTATGGCACCAAGGATGCTGATGTGCACTTCTGCCATCCTGGCCAAGAACCCAGAACAGCAGCAGCTGCCACAGGGATGTCTCTTCTTTCACATTGATCATTTTGCTAAATACTGAGGATCAGTGCAGCTGTACACATCACAGCTCCAGGGTGGAGGCTGCGTGGCTCACACCAAGACTTTCTTGGAAGTCTGGTATCAGTCTGCGGCTTACTTGTGAGAAGAGGATCCAAAATCAGAGTGGTAGACAGGATGCTTAACCAACCTTGAGCACAAAAATACTTTTTTTTGTGGAGTTTCACTTAGAACCAATTCTGCCTCAAATAAATATTTCAAAATGGAATACAAATACAAGTAAAAATTTGATACGCTGATAGAAACCATGTACAAATGCTTGGGACGGAAATGTTTATCTAGAGGGTGATTCAAATTGGCCTGAAGAAAGAGAGTGGCATCAACAGAACTTGATATTACTGTTCAGTTGACTTCTCCGTTCTTACAGCTGTCCAAGGGGAAGCAGATATATCTAATGTCGGCATTAACTGCTGGAGCTGCAATTCAAACCAGGATGGCAGGGTGGAAATAGGGGTCATACGCTGACCTTGTAAGTAAAGAAAATAGAGAGTGTAATTTCAGTCCACAAAAGACCAACATGCAAATACAGAAGGACAAGAAAAGGACTTTATCCCACACTCAAGTTGACATTTCTAAGATTTATTACAGAAATGTTTGTTTTAACTAAACACAATGAAAAAGCAAAATTTCCATCACAACAGTGAAGGTTCAGTCTATGTTTTAAATGAGAGCTGTGTGCACATGGGTCATAAAATAAGAAAATTAATAGTGCTTTAACCCCTCAACTCTTCATTTCTTTGGATTTATGTCTGGTACTAAAACAGGAAACAAAAACCCAACAGGAAGAGATGAGGAAAACCTTGGAAAAACTAGAGATCTGCGTCCACTGCCAGATGGTTTAACAGCAATAGCACTGAAAAAATATTTAATGACAGTAAGATCTGAAACAAAGATACAAATACTATAACATAAGGTTTTTAAAGCAATTGCTTAACAAGTTTATAGAGAGATTAATAAGACACATCTGCTCATGCTAGCTAGAAATCCTGTCAGCGGCCCAAGAGCTTTCTTCCAGTCCTAGGTCTGTACTATGTGATGGGAACCTCTTCAATGCTTTACCATCAACGCTTTCTTGCGAGGCAGGGAAACACTGATCCTTCTGTTTTACGAAGGAAAGGGGGAGATGGAGGGCCCTGTCTGGGCTCACGGAGGAAGGAGAGATCTGCTGCCCCAGTCACTACACAGACCACGCCACAATCTCACATGGCTTAATTTCAGTGTTTCACATATTGCTGAATATGTGAATATGTTTCCTTGTTGAAACACTTCATTTTTTTATTCTTTAACCTACAGTGAAGTCCCAAATTCCACACCTTCACTCGCTGCTACCAGACATCTGCTTAATGTGTGCGTTCAGAATTATCCGTCGTCAGGAAAAGTGTTAGAAACTCTAATAAAAGAGTTGTGCTTTCAAGTTCTCCCAGGCCTTATGACCTCATTCCTATTATTTCACATTCATTTGCTTTAGCAAGTACCAGCTGCTTGTTTTTCCCTTCCCTGAGTTAGCATGTTTTCAACCCTCTTCCAACCTCCAAGAGGGATGCTGTGTTCTTCTATAACAACGTGATCCCATGAACACTGATCTCATCCCACCACCCATTTTCCCTATGTGGTTTAATCTTCTCTGCAATGAAATAATTAGCTATTCTCCTACCTTTTCAAAGATCAATGAATCTCAGTCAGCCCTCATTAGTGTAACTCTCTTATCACAGCACACAATATGACTTTATCAAAGTTTTTCCTGAATCCTTCATACTCTTAATTAACAAGTCAGGAGAAGCTTCTGGATGGAAGGGTTTTAGATACCGCTATGTAATAATGTACATAGTTTAGTTTTGCCAAATCAAATTATTTCTCTATCCATCCAAGAACACAGATGTATGTAAAATACATGGTATAAATTGGTTTTAAGTCTATAAAGGGTGGGCTATTCTGTTTCTGGTGTGTGTGGGGGGGTAGTGATCAACAAGCAGGTATTGCCAAAAAAGCAAACAGAAATAAAAGAAAAACAGCAAGGACCATCTTGAAATACCCAGCTTTCAAAAGAGGTAATCTTTTTAGATTAATATCTGGATCTTGGGTTAATCTACAGCCAAGTCTTAATTGCTTGCAATTTAAAGACACAAACACCAGCAGTTGGGTTAAGGATGTACCACAGCATTATTGAATGGTATCCTTCATCTTCAAAAAACTAAATGTCAACATACTGAAGGGGTTTGATTTTCATTTCATGTTGTTCCAATACTGCCATCCTCTCTCAGGTTTTTCTCCGTTCTCATCTCTTTGCCTTCTCCAAAGGTATGCTCATAAGGGGACCAGTAAGTAGAAGGATAATAATGCTAAATGCGGCAGGTATTCAATTTCCAAGCTCAAACCTCAAATCTTCAGTGCTTTGCATGCTGCTTTGCAAATCCCCAAAAGCCTAGGCCAAGCTATAGGAACTTACTTACACCAGGTCCTGTGCTCAGAACCACTTGCTTCTGTCCCACCCCAAAGGAAGCCAATTTCATTATAGGAAGTAGCAGAGTGGCTTAAACTAAACTTTAATTCTAAGCTCTTTATAAGGTAATCAATCAGGCATTAAAAACAGCAGAAAAATTAGCTGCAAAATTATCTAGTCCTCCAGCTGCTAAGGATTCATAACTGCCTTCCTCTGTTTTGCAGCCTGATTCAGGCTGTGAGCTTCAAATCAGAGAAATTAATCTTCTGCCGCTAAGGAATGTTAAAGCAAACCAGCCGCGACTCCTCGCGCCCGAGGGCAGCCCGCACACCCCGGGAAGGGCCTCCTGCAGCACTCACCTTCAACTCCCTCGGAGCAATGCTCTTACGACAGTGCATAAAGAGATGGAGATTTTTAAGAGCTGGCCAATTTTCACTGCTGGGTAGACCTGAATTTGCTAGAAAGGTTAAATCCCCCATCTAGGTTAGTAGACATGCACAGGCTTTTTAAAAACGTCCTCCAAGGAAGTGCTGTATTTCCATCATCATCCTTACTGCCCATGTCCGAGATCCCTTTCAGGTTAATGAGAACCGTGAATTTGACACTCCTGCATAGCACAGCCACAGCTTTCTGTAGCAGACTTGTCCAGCACAGCCTCCCCCAGCACAGAGCCGACCCGCCCAAAAAGTCACAGAAATTTCAGCTAGCAATGTCTGTTTTGATCAGAGATAAACCTGTGTTTATCCCTAGTTCATTTTAATCCACAGACTAGATTTCAAGATGCCTAGGCATACTTTAAATGCAACAAATATAATGTTGGTTTGCTTTCTCCTGAAGGAAAAAAAACAAGTCTGAGAAGGGGGGGGGGGGAGGACCCAAACAATTTTTATCATGAGGCAACTTTAAGTTAATTTAACAATATTTCAGGATGACTGCACATGGATTCTCAGAGTGTCAACTATGCAAGCTACATTCGCCTTACAGTCTTATGCTGCACCTTGGGATGTGCTCATTGTTTTAGTCTCCTAAAATTGGTTTGGAAGTCTTGCTTGCACGTGATTATTTTTTCTGTTCGATGTAATTTTACTAGAAAAATTATCCCATAAATGCTTCTAAGTATGATCAATACTTCTGATAAAATCAGAAGGTGCTTTGTTGTACAGTGGTTATTGTTTTAATTTTCTTTTAAGACTTAAACTTCCCTCTCCTAGCAATTAATTAATTCAGCAACAGGATTTTTTAGTTCTCCTGGAGGAAGGAGGATTCCTGGTAGCTCTCTGTCCTGCAGAAGACAGATGTCTACGTGCTTCACTGCATCTACAGCTACTCTTATCTTCAGCTCAGGAGTGTGTTTTATTTAGAACTATGAGTAATGTGAACCTCAGTCACCATATCTGCCTTTGTATTTTTTAGAATCGTGTATGATGCCTTTAGGAGCTGACATACAACAAAGAAAATGAACTTGAAAGAAGATGGTCCCATCTATGCAATAAAAGAGTTTGTTTGAGGATATTCATTTCCTCTTACATTAGTGACAAAGGGATAGAAAGACAAATCTGCCAGCAATCAGCAACAGAGAGCTGGGGGGAAGAGTCTAATTTGAATCCTCAAGGGAAATTCAGCTAGACAAATTAAACATCCCAATTTAGATTTTACCTGGTTTAACACAGCGTAAAAGGGCAACAAGAATAAACCTTTGAGTTTAAACGTGCCCAAAGCCCATCACCTACTACTGTCCTATGCCTTTTACTTCCAAGATTAGGCGTTTGTTCAATACAGAACCAGACACAATCTCTGCTCACCACACTACCTTTAAAAGCAATTTCTGCCTCATCCTGTGCTTTCCCATCTAACTGCTAACCAGATCTGACATAATTAAGCTTTAAAAACTAAGGCCACTGTTGGGTTATTTGTCTGCACCAAGTCTTCCAAGCTTATATGGTAAACTTCCTTTTGTTTTATTTAATTTTTCTTGGAATGTTTTGTAACATGGTAAGTTTTAAAAAAAAAAATTAAGCTGTGGGACAAAAGGAAGAAAGATTCAAGTTACATATTGTGCATTGCTTTTGAGAGAAGAGATTTATTACTGTTTTTCTGTTAGGGGAACACCAGAGAGTCAGTGCCTTTCAAACGCACTTAGTGGGATGATGGACATATCTCAGAAAGCACAGTGGCCAGTGAAGAAATAACAAGAAGCAGCAGCCCACAGGCAATACACTGCTAAAAGCAGGGCAAGTGTGTGCTTGACTAGAGATTGACATGTGCTGCAAATCTGGTGACAGCGCAATGGATTTCAGCAGAGGAAAAAAAAAAAACTATTTAGATAGTGAAATGATGTGCAGGAAGACCTGGCAACAATCACGCAAGAGGATGAGGGGAAAGCCAATAACATGCACTAGAAGTACCAAACGGAATTCTGGATAGCAGGGATTTTTTTTTTTTTCCAGTCCTCTTTAACTACCTCCTCCACAGTTCTGAGAACTTCTAAGCACTGGCAGAGACTCTCAGAGGAGAAATTGCAAAAGGACAACTGGAATGACACTCTATCAGGATAACACTTTCAGACCTCTCAACAGTCCCCTTGCACACTACTTAAAGATTAAGTTTTCTTTGGAATTTGCTCACAGATTGGTGGAAGAGGTGGCATTTGCTTGGGAGATTTGCGGCCCTCCCTCAGGAAATGTTACTCAAATGACTTCAGAAAACGCAAACGGGTGTGAAACCAAGCAGAAATAAAGTGCACACAAAAGTGACAGTATTCAATTTTGGGTCAGCAAAAATTAAGCTAGGTTTTAAAGTTTTACTCCTGAAAGAATTAAGACTTTTAAATCTTTTCTGTCTTGATGACAGAAAAGGTTTCCAGCTAAGTAACTCTGCAGCAAGGCACGAGTTGTTTTACATATTGATGCATTGTTAAGCCTATTTAACAAAATCCTCAATTTTCAGGGGGCAGTTGTAAGCGCCAGTGTTCCCACAACTTTTGTTTTTTCTTCTGTCCTGTAGCACTGTCTCAGTTCACTGGTATAACACCATCAAGTGCATGAGAAAATTGTCAGGAGTTACTGCAGAGCTGTACCTTGAAACCAGAAGCTGGGCATAATGGTTAGCCACAGACAATTGAGCTAATTGAGCATGTTTCGCTTATTCTGTTACTTAAGAGCCAGAGATACTGAGTGTGCTGGTGAATAAAAGAACATCTGCCTGATAACATCCATTTCATGTGCGAGTTACAAGTTTTAGAGAGCAATTACACAGCATTTTTGTTTCAAATCCAAATCAGATGTTTAAACCATTATGTGATTGCACAATTATCTTGTTTTACGAGGCAACCCAAACATCATTTAACAAGATTTGAGCACCACTGTGTATTTTCAATTTATTAACAAAAATACAGAAGCCAACTCCCCAAACATGACAGGGAGAAGCAATGGAAAAGGCATTTAACAAGGTAGTGGTGAGCACAACCTTGTTGGGCCAATACCACTCCCCACCTTAAATGGGAGTAGAGATGCTTCCAGCTCTCCTGCGTCATTACTGCAGGATTATTAAACATGCAGTAGCTGCTGATGAAGCAGAGGCACAAAGGGAAGCCAAGGCAGCTCATTCCTACCAGCTTCCCCTCAACTCTCATCTGGTGAGGCAACAGCGAGGGGCAGAAGAGCCCGTTCCCCACAGCACGACACAAATCCAAGTACCAGGAGAAGCTGCTGCAGTGAAAGCTCTCCTTCACCATTGGTCCACACCGAGCCTTGTCCTCTGCAAATCTGGTCAAGCTATGCAGTGAATTCTCGCAGAAAGTCCAAAAATTAGAGACACAAAAGTGTCAGCCCTCTATTTGGGTACTCAGAGACTTTCCAGAACCTGTTACAGCAACAAGCTGAGGGCTAGAAAGGGACCTCAGCAGGACTGGGTCCCCGAGTCACTTGGTGAACTGCAGTACAGCCCAGAGTTTTCTTGTTCGGACTTTATCCAAATGTAAAATTGGGAAGGAGAATAAGCCAGATGCTGCCTTGGAGAGGAGAGAGGCTCAGTAGACATAAACATAATTCTGTTACTCAGGAATTAATTCTCACCAAAACATATTTCTGCCACACTGAAATTGTAATATTCAGCTTCCAAATCCACAAAACTCATTCCAAGAGTATTCAGTACAAATTACACCCTTAAAAAAGCTTTGATTTATCACGTCTCATTTATATAACCTCCTTCTACAGTCTAAAGCTAATTTAGTGTTTTCTAACAGAAGATTTCCAATGTTACTGTACTGAATTAAGCAATAAACCTGAAATGTCAAGGCCAACTCTCAACTCCTAACGCAGCGGTGTTGAGCAGGACACGACAACAAGAGTCTAAATGCTCACTTGCGCCTCCCAGTTTTCACTCCAGGAGCACAAACAATCCCATGCAGGAGGGACCAGCCATGGCCTTCATTTGCAGAATGATGGGGGCTCCAGACACTCACCTTTTAAGGTGAACCTCATCATGTCCTTCCGGCCTTTAGCAAGATATTTTAAGACTAGGCTTTTTCTTAAGAGGTCATGAAATACATCACCTCTGCTATATAACTTGCACTCTAAGCAACCAACTACTCAGTGCAGGTTTTAGTCTTCCATCCCCACTAGGACCTATCTTTTGTTCTCATGACTCCCAAGGGCTGGCAAACCAGAACTCTGAAAAACTCCACCAAACCAGTCACACTTGCAGTGAAAGAGCAGGAGAAGCCAGGAGCAATGGCTAACAGGCCAGATTGAACAGTGCACTGTTCAAAATCTTGGCAAAGTAGAAGGATCACCACTGAATCTGGCGACAGTCTGCCTAATCACTTGACAGCACATGGTGGGAGACAAGCAGGGCTGCTGCCTGAAAAATGTGGCAGAAATTGAGGACTGCAGACATTAGGCATTTGGAGAACAATGACAACCTCAAACCTCAAAGATAATTATAACTGAAAATAGTTGCTTACTACTTTGCCACTAATACTCTTAGTGAAGAGACATTACTGTATTCAGTTTTATGGAGCAAAAAGAAATAATCCTGAATGGAAGCAAAACTACTTAATCATTCCTCCACATTTAGGAGATTTGAGGTCCAAGGAACACAGAAGACTGAACAACAGTGAAATACTGCATTTCCTTTTGTTTCGCCATCGAGTACATTTTCATGGGCAGAGTACTCAGACCTAATCTCCTTTCTACAAGGACTTAAGAGATGTATATATAGGAAATAATCCTGCATTAGTACAGGGACAGACCAGATGACTGAAAGGTCATCCAGAGCTCTAACTTTTAACACTCTGATTTTCTGGACTTTCGGTAGAGGCTATATGAGTATACATAATTTGCAAACTCATTTCCTCCTGAGTCATCTTTTATTTACCTTTTTTCTCCTCGCCGACTTACAGAACTAGCTTTGTGACTAAACAATTTTAGTAAGCCTTGCAATCAACAGGATTAAACAGCGTGTGTTGGGTGAACTACAGACAGAATTCATTTGTCAGATCCCCAGTGCCCTGACTTTAATCAGGGGTAATAAAGCCAGCAGTATTGCTAATCCAAACAGCAAGTCCAATGAAAAAATAAATTTGTAAATGCAGTTCAGAAAATACCCTTTCACTGTGCAAAAGTCATGAAAATCTCTCCCTTTTTCTCTCTCACTCCAAAGGTCCCTAATGAACAAGAAAGGGAAGAGGCAGAGGAGTTGCATATCAAAGCCCAGTTGTCCCTTGAAATCCACCTTTAGTTATTAATATATGTGATGTGCTGAGCAAAGACAACATGTTTTAGGTCTTGCAAGCTTACATTGCAAAATGGTATGATGCAAAGCTACATCACTTAAAACCAAGTAGACTGCCTTTTCAAGAGATTTCTCCTAATAAATTATTTATCTGAATATGGTATTTTTCTACTCTTTTCTGAAAAATTATTTCAAAACTTAAGACATTTCTTTTCCCTGGAAATTGTTCTTAGTGAACAGCTGCTTCTTCCATTTGTAGAGGGGCAAGGTACAGCTCAGAGCACTGGAAACCACAAAGGAGTTGCAAGGACTGAACAGGCCATGATGATTAATGGACACTTGCTGACTGCTGGCACCAACTGCTGCCAAGAGCTTCTCCAACTCACCTTACCTTCAGTGGATACGTATGGCAGCACTCCTTTGAAGCAAAGAAGCAAAAACTAAGGAGTGTGCACATTACAACACTAGCTCCCCTATACTGTTCCAGGAGTTGGCACTATGTTACTAAGAGCTATGATGAATATTTCAGTTACTAATGATATGTTTGCTCCAATCATTTATTACATGCAAATCAGCTGGTTGAGGACTAAAGCAATGCATCCTGGTGGGAACAGACTCACAAATTTTATTAGATTCTGGGTTTTTCATATGCAGCACACACTGAGAAATTCCTTGTCGTCTTCTTAATGGCAAGACATTTGCTTAACAGGCATATCTTAACAAGGGCAAAGACTAAAATGAAAAATATTTTAGTCTGGCAATAAAGTTCTGAAAGAACCACAGGAGTGAATGAACACTATGGACCTCACCTACCTTAACCTACACGCTCCTCAGCCCAAGTTGCCTACCCCTGACTATTATCTTTTGAAATCTAAACTGTAAAACAACATTCATGTGGCTTTTGCATGGTCAGAAAGAAAACCCAGACAATGCCAATCTCTTTCAAAGGAGGTACTTCACTTGAAGCTGCTTTTTTTATGGCCACAGCATCCCTAAATTTCTTTCTCTGGCTGGTATTATTTCAGTGTAAAATAATCCCTCATAAATAAGATGTAAAGAAGTCTGGCCAAATTTGAAACACTTGAATAATCTTGTAGGGACATTTATCACTGTATTGTTGGGCTTGGTTTTCTTCCCCATCAGACACAGTATCTCTTCAAGCTTTTCAAAAAATGAAATGGATGCCTTTCTTTCAGCTTCACCTTCCACTTGTTGTTTGTGAGGGTTTCACTCAGCATGGTTCCACAGATTGGTGAGTTCCCTTTGTCTCTCCATCAATTTTTCAAATGATAGACTCCAAGAGTGTGGCCAAGAATGGACAATTCTTTAAAAATTCATTATTTAGCCTTAATAAAGTCTCCCCAAAAAGCACAGGTTTTTTTGAATTTTAAAAATACTTGTCAAAAGTAACATGGGTAAGGAGCAAACCCACTTCTCGCTACAACATTAGATGCTTTGAGACCATCACAAGTACCATCTTTTAGATCAGATTTTGCAGAGGTGCAGTAATTGTTCAAAGTCACTAATGAGTGCAATGGAATGGTAAGAGGAGCTTGCATTAATGACAAAATGGTAACTAATGCTTTTTTATTATTAGAAGCTACATTCTCACCTATGTCATTGTCACTTTAGCGGAATAGGTTGTTCTAGACAACTAAGCAGCTGCTGTAAAATAACCACTAATACTTTAATTATAGTGATATCATCATTAACTTGTGCTCTCTCAATTTGTTGCCTCCACCTGTTATTGTTAAGTTTACATTTATCTTATTATAATATCTGGGAAATAAACTATCTTCCTGTTACGTATTGTACATCGCTCAGCAAAATGGGGGCCCAAGCATGACCAGGGCCTTTATATACTACCAAAAGAGGAAAATAAAATTTTTAAAGTTCCCTCTCAGTTTTCTCTACTGCTGCTGGCATGTGATATAATGACTGAGGAGCTCCAGCCTGGAGGTTAATGCATTGTCATAATGAGAGAAGCAAAGGAGTTCATAAACACTTCATAAAGCCCACATACACTGATGAAAAGCAGAATATACATCAAATATAAAACGTTATTCAGGATGCCAACCACTTAACAGATAAGCACCACCTATTTGAACTGATTTTTTTTGTACTGATGTTGGTTTAATGAAGCAACTTTTGCTAGTTGTTAAAAGAAAAGTCACTGTCTCAATTCTCTTATTATCATAGCCTGTTGATCACCGTAAAGTGGATGCTCTTTTGGACCTCTGAATCACAGCAGGAAGCCAACACACAAGCCGTGGGTTGGAGATATGGGCTTTCAATCAGTTCCTGAACAAAGGTAGATCGTTTTAGGAATGGTGACAGACTGTCTAAAGCTGAAAAAAGTTATATCACGCATGACAACCCCAACACAAGTCCACAACACCTTACCTGTGAGCCTACTCATAAAACCAGGGAGCATCGAGAAAAGTTTCTGAAATTCTCTCTAGACAACAAAATTACTTCAAATTTTCCCCAGACAACAAAATTACTTCAATTAATCTTACACTGATAGACTGTTTCAGGGCATATTTGTAAATGGCCTAGGGAACAATAATTAAGCACTCAACTTGATGAACAGCAGCACTTCTTTGAAACCAGTCATTAAAAGTAAAGACGGAGTTACCTGCCTCATTGTTTAACAAGATCTATTAGAATAAAAACATGAAATAGTAACCCTGGAGGAGAAATCATTCTTCATAAAATATTAGATGGTTACATTTGGTTTCCCCACAGAATTTCCTTCCTGGCTCCAAATTTCTTCAGGAAGAAGGCACCTCATTACTGCACTTGCTCTTTTAAAAGAGCAATGCTTGTGATTTAGCTAAAGAGAAGACATTTCAAGGAAGTGGGTGACATCTATATCCTTCTTGGACATAAAGATTCAGAAAAGAAATATATGGGTCTCAGTTTCTTGGAATTCCCAGTTAAAACAATATTACCTAAAGTATTAAGATGTCACACAGGCATAACACAGGTGTGTTATTCATAAAACATTTTTTCTTAAGAGTGTTTTTCTAATACTAATTTAATTACTCGAAGTTTTATTCATTTATAAAAACTACACATTCATTAACACACACAAGTTCTCCAAGACCTTTCCAGTTTCAAGAGATTTCATGCTGTCAAGCTTCAACAAAAAAAAACCTAGGATGCTTCAGTTTTGAAAAATAGTTGGCTGGAACAGAAAAATATTTTAGTCTCTTTATAGCCAATTTAGCCAATTGCTTTATCAATCTTCTATAGAGCAGATTAAAGAAAAGTATCTGAAGATATAGCTCATCCTTACCAAGCTTCAAGAAAAATTCTTTTTTTTTTTTTTTGTACGACCTTGTTAACAGGGAGACTCTACTGACTTCCACTTGTGATTGTACCAGGATGTTCCTATAGTGCACAGCAAAAGGAAGTGCAAGAGAAGCATTATCATTATTATTATTATTTTAAAATCTTAGTTCCCTTTGTGTAACAGAGTCACTTAAGTGGCATCCAAAGTCTCTTTTCAAACACAGAAAGAAATTAATTCAGTGAAAGAAAAATAATCAGTCAAGAGGTCAACCTTCTCACTAAAAGGACAATTAGAGCCTGGTCTACTCCCAAAGTAGACAATGGAAAGACTTAAAGAGTATTTGGATCAAGCTGAAGACAGGAGGAGTAAAGAAGGCCTGACTGGATACACATTTCAGATTTATTTCAATTTATGGTGTCACTGATCTGGAGGGGGAGGGCCGACAGGGGAGGAACTGTATTTTAGCTTCAGACAGGTTTAGTCTTTAAGATCTCCTTTATGCCATACTGCATTTTACTCAATCCAAAGCACTTTGACTAAACGCTTAAATATTTACCAGAGCCATGGCATCAGCAAAAGCAAAACTAGTTTTCTGGAACTGGCTGAACTTTGGAAGACTGTGGGCAACATTTTACAACCTAGAAGTCTTATTTTCAAAGTTGTCAAGCTCACATACCCTAAATTCCTTCCGAAATGATTTGGGTAGCCAGCATTTCTGAAAAATCAAGCTACAGTAGCTACCTGTTCTTCAGGAAGGTGAACAAATTACCATCAAAATAGATACCCTTTGATGGCAAGGGTTAAACCCTGCATAAACTGGCACATAGGAGTTACAAAAATAGCTTAAGATTGGGAAATTTAGCTTAATTATTGCCAGTTTCACTAAGTCATTGTACGTCCACAAACACTGAAAAACGATGTGTCTCAGTTTCTCTCATTTACCCCGAAGTTTATATACTCAAACTGCCATGTGCTTACAGATTAGGTGGTAGGGGGATGCCATTTAAAAAAAGCATTACTGTATTGATGCCTACAACTCACCCCTGAGAAAGAAGAGGCAGGCAAAAGCAATTTGGCAGTCGGCCTTGCAATTTCAGCAGCTCTGCAGCAGTTTGTATTAACTGAGGAGCTACAACAGGTGAAACTACATTCTGTACTTTCCTCATACCGGAGCTTCTAGTGGGAAAAGCAAAACATCCTCAAAGCTCTAACCTTGTGTAAGCATGAAAGGTTAACAGACAAAAATCAGGTCACATAATGAGAGACTGAATGAAGGGAAAATAAACCTTCCTGGCCAAAGTACTTATCTGCTCCAGAAGCAGCAAGCAGTCAACGATAAGACAATTTGCCCCCAGAAGGTAGAGTTTCTGGTGTCTGTTCAATGCAAAGGCTTGTGCTTGTTCAGCATAGTACTTTTTTCTTGTATTTGCTTCCCTCAGACCTTGGTGATCTTTCCTGTATTCAATTGCTTGGCTCTATTTTTCATCATGCTGTGTGTTACAAAAGCAACTATTCAGGACTTGGAGGTGCTGACACTCCTTATCCTGAATTTTAAGGACAGGTTACACTAACCTCACTCACAGCGAACAGTATATTATACAAAGTGTATGCACCACCAAAGACCGTAAGAACACCAGTGCTACAGAGTACGGCACAACAGGAGCAGAGATATCACAAATGATCAAAATGTTTTCTTGGCACCTCATGCTGGCTGATAAATGTATCAATGCAATACAAGATTTTATTGATACTGGAAGTCTCTGCCATTTATTACCTAAGAAAATTTACCTAAGAAAATCCATACCTGCATCAGAACAATAGGGCAAGCTGCATTTGTAGAACTCTGTTTGTATTAGCTATTCTCACAGTATTTCTCTCTGCCTGGATTGAAAGCTCTTGTAATATTCTGACCAAATCCAAAGGGGAGGCTAGATCTTTCTTGCTTTGGAATAGATTCAGACGCCAAACCACAGGGGTTGCTTTGACTCTAGAGAATCAAGTCTTCTAAATTTCCCTTTACTGGCAAGAACTACAAAAAGTAATTCAACCTTTAGAGAAGAAAAAGGAAATACAATGTCATTTCCACGAAAACAAAATTGCAGGACCTCATCTGTCATATATCAGAAAACTGAAGATGAGCAGAGTAAGCACCCACGAGCACGCAGAGGCACACAAATCTTTCTGTCTCACAGATGGGGCTGACTTGGAGATTGCCAGCCCCAACAAGGTCAAGCTGGCAGCAGTCCCTGTGATGACTGGACTACAGTCCAGCCAAGTCTACTCCGAACAAGCTGCCAAACAAAACTCACACTCTGACCTATGAATTGTGCCCATCAGTTGTTTGCAGGTGAAAAACGTCATCACAAAATTTCAGTGATTCTGTTAACTTGTTCATATTTTATTCAAATCTGTTTACAAATTGTTTCTTCTTCAGTCTTTGTTGAATCAAAGCCTACAGTAGCTAATTATGCTTAGGATTAATTTCTGCAGTGCACCTTACCTGTCCTTTAAATCCCATCAAGTCCCTCACAGATGCTCCTCTGAAAGCCAACAGCAAGTAAGGCACTTTCCAACCCCATACGGCAAGCAAAGGGCAGGCTTCAGCTAGCCAGAGCAAGCTAAAATTGACCCAGGATTCCTAGCAATCCACAAAAATGGCACAAAAGCTCTGTAGGGTACCTTTTAAGTAAATAAAATCATCTACCGAGGTATAAACTTTGTCATAATATTTCTCACACACACACTGTTTTTTGGTTTCAGACTTCAAAAATTATCTTAAGTAAAATTAATGGATGTAAGTGACCCAAGAGCTCTTTTTTTCACATTAGTGGATCTCATGGAGACAGCATCACCAGCATACCAGCTCCAGAGACAAATTTTTTTTATTAAATCCTTAATCAGGATTCCTTAAATTCATTTGAAAAAAGACAGTTATTTTATTCAAATACACATCATCAGATTAAAAGTTCATCATAATGTTGTAGCTGTTCATAGCATTGTCCGAATTTTGTAGTGATACATTTCTAAAGAAAAGGTATTATCCCTCAAAACAGCACATATCGCTGTTTAAAAAAGAATTACCCTCAAGTTGCCTGTTGAGGGACCTTTAGCTCCAAGCTGATTACAGGTCTGCACTCCATCTAGTACATACACATGGACCACATGAGACTTTACAAAAGTGGCTGCTCTTCAGCCCTCTAATCCAGCTTGCAGTTATTTGTAGTATTCTTAAAAACAAAGAAAAGCCTCACAAATTGTAAACGGTCTTTCATTAGTACAAAATGGTTTATGAAGAAGTCAAGCTATCATACTTGCTGTCAAGTTCTCTTAGCCATAGGAGAGGAGATGAGGCTAAATCCAGAGAACCCAGAGTCTTGATTTTTGCAGGCGGAGTGGTAAGGGAAAAGCCCTGGTCATCTGTTGTGTTGTAAATCTGCTTTGGAATTAATTTGCAGTACTTAGAACGTCAGTCTATTTTTTTTAAATAAAAATAAAAAAGTATGTGTGTGTATGACAATAGTCCTTCACAAAAAGAGAAGTATCCATCTAGTCTTAAACAATCTTATACAGTCCTACTCTGTTGCCTATCTCTTGGTAAAATATATCCCCCCAAAATGTGTTTCCTGGGGCAAAGGAGGAAAGGGAAGACTTTATGCCTGCTTTCAATGGTCGTACATGAAAAGACTATTCACATACCCTAACACAAAGTTGAAATCTAACTGATATTTTCAAAGACTGTACTGTTTAGGTCACATTAAGTGAGTAACCCTGGCCGATCAGCTGAAAGCTGCTTGCCTTGATAGCCCATGGAGATATGAAATACTGCTGTGGAACCACAGAAAAAAAAAAAGACACTCAAAGAAGAAAAAAACCTATTTAGACCCAGGTATGGGAAAAGTCTCTATTCTCTTCCAATCCACATTCAGTTCTAACCGAATTTCAATTCAATTCCCATCTGAATGACTATATGGGAAATTAGAAACATTGCCTACAATATATGGGGTTAGCCTTATCATTTACGCTTTTCTGTATACTCTAAGTAGGAGTGTACGTAACTTCAAAAATCACAAGTTTTTTATTTCTCCAGAAGTATCATTTGTTTAATAACATATCTCATGGCTTTACAGAAGAGAACACATGCCATTAATTTCAACTACCACATTTTATTTCTTTGTATGAAATCAGTAGTGCTGAAAAGTAAGTAACATTAGAGACCTAAGGGAAGTACAAAAAGATACAACCTGACTTTATCTTAATCAGCCGGTCTAAAACCAGCACAAATATTATGGTATCATCTAGAGGTCTCAGCCGTAACAACCTGTATAAAAGCAAGCAAGCTGCCTATACAGCACAGCAAATTGCCATTTCCAGCGCCTCCTACGAGCTCCAACGAAGTTAGCTCAGCTACCAGATGCAACGTGGCTAAATTAGCTAGAAAAATAGCAACAGGTAGTCTGGGGTCGGGGGGATCCAAGATGACACAGCTGAGAGCACATAGCAGGGTGAAACTGTCCCCATTCTGAATTAGTTCAAACGAACTAGAAAGAAATGGTAGGAGGTGGAAAGCAGTAATACAGCAAAGCAAAAAGGACCTGCCAACACAGACTACGCAAAACAATCCTAGAGCAATGCCAACACAGAGCCAGGTCTCCTGACTCCCCCTGCTTGCCCTATATATATCACTCCCATGACATACGGTGAAATTCTGCAAGAATACTAATGAGTTATATAAATTATGATTCTTGAAGTTAATGCATTTCTGCACTTCACAAAAGGGGCTTTATGCAAGTACCTTCTGTTGGACAGCAAAAAAGATCATAACGCTCTTCACAGCCACCAATTACCATTAAAGTCATTCCACAGATGTTGCTTTCAGGTGAAAAAGT
>NW_009203535.1:39683-51233 GCF_000690835.1 Fulmarus glacialis | reverse complement strand
TCCCAAAACACAAGAAGTTTTGGCTTGCAGGATTAGCAATCCCTCTCACAACTGCTTAGATCCATCAGCCAGTAAACCCCTCCCTGGGCATGCCCCTACCTACCTCCTTCTCGGGAGCGCTTGGGAGCTTTCCAGTGGACACAACCCCTTCTGTAAGGTCTGCCCACAAGACAGAAGGCCATTCTGTTTCCACTGCAAATATTATTCATTACTTGTCACCAAAGGCCAACAATATTTGGTACTGTGTAAACGGAAAGATACTTTCCTGAACAGAGAATGTAGACTCGCTGGCTCTCTATGGATAGAAAAGATAAATAGATTTCCTTTAGATGCTACCCTAAACTAACCAATCATTAATATAGCGAAATAAGGACAAAACAATACCACGCAATGGCCTATACAGTTTTTACCTATCATAAATAAGAAATGAAGACCTTTGATATGTAAAATATACAAGAAACACTCTTGAAGACTTGAATTCATTTAAAATGGATTTTGTTTAGAGTCACTTTCAACTCCTACCGCTTTCTTACAAGCCTCAGGTCTTCTTTCTTAAACAATGAACCCTTTGTATTCTGTCATACTTTCACAGTAGTAAAAGCCAGATGTGAACTGCAGAGTCTCATTAAAAGCATCGTTGCAAAGAGGTGATGGAAGCTTAAGAGGACTTATGACCAAGCAGGGAGGTCTGAGATTTCAGTAATTCTTTTGGTGCAAGAATATATTTTTAGAGAATAAAGCTGTCTAATGTGAAACAGCCTTTGAACTTTCAAATAAGTACAGTGCTGAGAGGACTGCTGTTTGTAACATAGCAGTAAGAATTACTTCAAGATAACCAGCATTTGTTAGGTTTACTTTATTCTACACACACTGAAAAGAACTACAGTTTCTAGTCAAGTAAGTCCTATACTCCCAATACTAGTTCCAGACATAAATGGCTTCAACCCCGATTACAGGTAATACCTCACCACGCTGAAAACAACCTGAATTTACACAAATTGCCTTATTAGAAGCCTGAAGTGGGAACAAAGACAAACAACTCTCTGCTTGGAAGGGTTTCCACCAGGGATGACATGATTGAGGCACGTTGGTGGTCCAGTAACTTGGAAGGTGGCTTCCCTGCTCCTGTTCTGGGACAAATGGAAGTATCCAGAGCTGATGTTTCACATGGTTTCATTTTTCTTTTCACAAGAATCATGCTTACAAGGAATATAAGACATAATGTGGACTAAGGGGAGTCAGGGCTTTAAATGCATTTAGGATTTGTACTGTGACCATTCTGCATATTGCTTATAGAACACTTCAGTTGGCAACTGAACAGATGCACTCTTAAAGATGGTAGCAAGATACTTGTGAGCACTTTCCTGGCTTAAATACTTAACACTCAAGCCAATACTTTGCAAGAACAAAAATGTACACAGTCAAAATTAACGTTGTACATTCAGCATCAGACTAGATAAATCTCCATCAAACTTTGCACCTTGTAACAGGCAAGTTATTTCAGCAAAATAGTATGCTCCTCTCCCAAGACTATGAAAATTAGTTGCACCTGTGTTTTGCTAAATATTCATTTTATTTTAAATAAATCCACATCTCCACTTTTTCCTTTCTCTGAGGCATAAAGAAGACATTGCACTACACAGAAGTTGGGCAGATCTAGCAATTCAAACTTATCTCCTCTTTTAGGAATGATATAAGTGAATTTAATCCAGAGAAACTGTATCATTAATATGTGCTTACAGGCATTCCCTTGAGCTTTCGAGTTTGGAGAACAGCATGAGTAATCATATCAAAACTGTAAGCGCCAGACAGGGAAAATGGGAGTTGCAAGGTCTATGATTAACATTAAGATAAGGTGAGAAAGAAGTTTCATTTTCACATATGTAAGTTCATTTTTCTTTAAAAAATAAGTGTTAAATTTACCAGCCTTCTCAGCACCACTGTTTGACTCTCCTTGTATTAGTTCTACTAATCATGACTAAAAGAGATGAAGTCTAATTCTGTTCTTTGTGACAAACAAAAAAAATAGTGATGAATGAAATATTTCCATCTGGTAAACAAACTGCCACAAAAATACCAGAACTACTGTCAGTGCTAGCGGCAGCAGCAAGGCAGAGATTTTTATTCAACCTTTAGCTTTGCTTTAGCTATCTGAAGTACTTAACATTTTGTTTCACTTTGTAGTAGGCTGCTTGAAAGGGAAAATAATTCAGTGTTCTATATGCAGAAAGAGAACAAAACTGTATCTTATTATAGCAAATATTTTTTTTTTTTCATTAAAATGACTGCCTCCTAAGTTTCATATACAAAAGCTGTCCTGAAAGTACCACTATCAGGAGTGACAGAAGAAAAAAAAATTCTAGGGATTTAACTAGTGATTCAGATCCAAGGAAGATAGGACATATAAATGTTAAAATGAAAACCCTTGCTTTTTTAGTGAGATGTCATCTAGATCATCTTTAAAAAAAAAAAACCACCAAACCAAAAAACAAAACAAAAAACCCCACAACAACAACAACCAAAAAAACCCCCAAACCTTTTACTGGCAGATGTGGATCAGACACTGCATAGTTATTGTTGTTTGTTATTTACAGCTTGCACAAGCAAAGTGTATTAATAAACATCCCCTTTGTTTACAGCATGTTACACCTTTCAGTTTGCAAGTGTTTGCATAATATTGCAGTAGCTGGACTGAAAATACTGCACAGGCAAAAAGTCCCTGACCCAAACGACTGGACAAATTCCTCCTCTGAGAATCCCCATACAACACAGAAAAATTCTGAAGCACCTGATAAAACAGACAGACATGCAGGTATGCAGAATAAGAGAAGACTGCTGACAAAGACAAATTTCTTACAGATAGCACATGAAAGGGAAAGCTACTTTTGCAGGGTTGAGGACCATAGGGCAGAATAACAAAACACTGAGCTAGTAATTTCACCCAAGCCAGAATACTCCTCTGCTGAGAAAAGGTACATTTGCTTCTTAATAAAGTGTTAGACATGCAACCAAAGCTTGCAATTAGCTACCAATTACAATATCTAGTCATTGGACTAAACAACTGAGATTATCATCATTTCAAACAGAAGTTCCTGTAGAAAACACATTTCTGAAAAAAACAGAGTATTGGCTCTTTCCATTGCCAAGCAATAGCAATTAAAAGCAATTATAAAAGAGAATTTGCTTCCCTATATAATCATATTCATTCAAATCTGTATGCTTGCCATATGAGAGGGAGGGTCAGGCAAGAGACAAACATGCAGAGAGCTGCACAGGTCAATTCAATTTATTTGAAAGTCTCAACGGACTTCCAAAATAGAGAAACCTTATGGAGGGGGAATGTGTCAGCTGCACAGGTCTGAAGCTAAATATATTTTAGTTTTAGAAAAGGAGATACAAAAAATTAAATGATGAAGCACAAAAGATTAATAGTTTCTGATCATTATTAGGCATTTGATCAATTTTCTCAAACTGACAAGGTAGGGAAAAACAAAGATCGAAAAAGTTGTTAGCAACTAAAAACCAAAATATTAAGAGGAGAAATAAGATGCCAGGACAGACCCTGCTGCAGATAACAGAAGGGAGCAAACATCTGACAGTGAAGAAAACTCTAGATTAAGACCCATCGAAGTCCCCGAGGTAGCTTTTCCACTTAAATTAATTGCTTGAGATTTGGTTTATCACTAGCTTCATCTGTATTTTTCTAATTCTCAAATGGTTTTGCTCGAAACAGGAGCTAGTTTACTGCTTGCTCTTTCTTAGATTTAAACTTATAAATCTGCTTTTCCACAGAAACTGGAATTCCAGTTATTCCAGTCCAATTATTTCATTGGACTCCTAGGTATGTACTTTTGAATGGACAAGCTAATTAACAAATTGTTTTGATGTTTTAATGAGGTAGTCTCCAGCTCCTTTAAGGATTAATTGCAGTGGGGAGAATAGGGTTGCCATGTTTTCTGTTTGGGTGTTATTTGGAGTGAAAAAAGGTTACTGCTACATCTTCTCTCATCTACCGGGTACCACATCACCATCCTGTCAGGCAACCTGCTAATCTGCACATCATCTGCATCTGCCTGCAGATCCCGACTGCCAGATCTGGTCTGCCTGCCAGCTTCAACAACAGAGTATTCATCTGGATAGCTTAACTTCTTTTTGAGGCTCTCATAATTTTTACACGTTGACTACTGTAAAAAGATTTTATCACACACTTTTTTTTGAGCCCGAGTGTTGCAATTTCCTTTGCTCATATCCATACAGACTTGTGAAACCACCAGTCCAGATAAGTGGTTTTTGCAGTCAAACTTCAGTGCTGTTTCCTTCTACTGGCTCCTTCTTCTCTGCGACATCAAGCATACATTTTCTTGCCTTACCTTGTTTCCAAGGTCCCCAATAGCTCTGTCCCATCAATCAAGATGTCAGACTCCATTACCCATATGATAAAAATAAAAGCAAACACCTCTCCTTGCATACTGTCTTATGTTGTCCCTCAACTTGCGGGACCAGGCAGGGACACAGCTCTCCTTGAACAAAACTAAATCATTGCCTACCTTCAAAAATCCCTCTAAAAACTTACTTTGTTACTAGGAAGCTCAACAATGACAAAACCACAACCTAAAACAATAAACAGTTTAAATTCTTATTAGTTTTCTACCTCCCCGACTGTTAGTCTCTATTGCCTTTTAGATTTAAGGTGTAATTCTTGGACAGGGATAAGCAAAACTACTTTGTATTTTCATCACCCTGAGGACCTCATCCATAATTAAACTCCACAGTAATAATGTTAAAATAAAATAAATGAAATACTGTCAAAAAAGTAAAATATTTTTTATCCCTACAAGTTAAACAAGAAACAGATCTACCATGTTGCATCTGTAATTTCTATACAGGTAGGTGACCCCTACATTTTTGTCACTCTTTTTTCCTCAAATCACCAAGAACATGGTGATTTCCTCCTCCTTCTGTCCTCCACCCAACCTTTCTGTTTTGGCACTACAGCATGCTGATATACCAAGTATTGTATTTTCCAGTGAACCATCTCGACCCTCTTCAATAGCATGCTCTGCGGGACAGTGTACTTGCTTATGTTAACATGGTTTTATTACACTTACCAACATTTTCTAGTCTTCTGTGTTACTATGGACTATATGGAGTGTGCTGGACAGGTAGTGTGTGTCAGTCTTACTGCCAGAAAGAGTAAGAATTTCTCATTGAAAGCATCTGGTAAAAGCACTCTAGAGGCCTTGAAATCATCACTGGTGCTATTACTATTTGCAAAAATATGAGTAAAAATACACACTAATTTGATTTCCCAGAACCTGTTTGCCCAATAGGAACCATCTGCTTCTATTCATTGACTCCTATACACCCTGATCCAAAGTTCATTAATCCGGCAGCAATCATCCCTCCTTTGTCTGCAACGGTCTTTGCACAAATCCAATGCAGAAGACGAAATGAAGAAAATGAGTTTTAACAATCTATAAAATTCTTTCATCATGCAGTTTATGGTAAACTATCATCACTACACTTTGGATTCCCACAATGAGTTACTTTCTTAATAGGCTCCTGAGGGCATCATAGAACAGAGTCTATGGCTGAAAATTATACAGCAAACAAGAGACAGCTCCAAGTCAGCATTTCATATTCAACAGCAACAGAGATGCAAGTGGATCGACTTGGGCTCTGCATCCCAAGATAGTTTCAGTAACGAGCCTGAGCAAAAGTAAGAGAAGAATTAACAGAGTTCCTCTCAACTTCACTCAGCAACACCTGCATATTTTTGTCCTCTGAAAGTATATATTTGAGACATTTAAATAGCAGCAGATATTGCTGGCACAGAGCAACAGATTTTCATGAAGAGGAGGAATAAAAATCCTACATTCTGGACAGCACACCGTTACTCATCACAGACAGCGGTAATGGAAATAAGGACTACGTGAATCATCTAAGCTCTCACACTAGACCATTCTATATAGGCCATAATAGTAACATTTGTTATTCTATGTTTAGATTAACTGTCTTATCTGTTTTTGTGATGCTGTGCTTGGTGCATTTCAACACAGCAGTCCTACAGAAGGTAAATCATTTCACTAGCTCTCTAGCAAGAAAGCTATAGTATACCTTTAAGGAAGTACATATTGATCAAACCTCTGTCACAATTACAGGCTCTTCAGAACATCACATTTCCACCGAGGAAATTTTGCCATTATTGGGGAAGACTACCTATCTGCAACAAAATCTGCTATCTCTAAAGATTAAATTGGAAGAGTAAGTTCAACTGAAAGTCAGGTTAATATGAGTACTAGCCAATATTTATTACAGTTCTATGTCACATTCGTTCGTAAATGATAACCAGTGAACAGATGTAGCATTATCAAGTCAAAGCACAAACAGGAAGATGCTGCAATGTGCATAGTCTTTGACCATTTAGCTTGATATTTATTTGTTCTAAAATTTTGGGGAACTTACAGATGCAATGCAACAAATGCTAACGTGCAAAAAACCTATTTTCTAGACATTTTCTCTTTAAACGATGCCAACCACAAAGGTACAGCCTTTGAAGAACATAAATATATGATATAGGAACACAAATATATTAAGCATAAGGTTAACAGTTTCCAAAAATCTCTCCATGACTACCCTTTCTCATTCCATGTAACAGTTGTCAAATGTCTCACTACAAGATAAGCTCAGTTTTATTTCAGAAACTGAGGAACAGCCAAATTAACCCACAGTCCCAAGAACAAACTAGTAGTAAGAAATGGGATCAGAAGCTGCTTTTTATAATCCCATGAAAAACACCTCAAAAAAGCATCATTAATGAATTTTCTCAGAAGCAACCTTTGAAACTTTGTTCTAAGAGGTGTGCAATACAAAAACTAAAAATAAAAATAAGTGGGTATAAAACCTGAAGTATCTTCAGCTATTTTCAAATCTCCAGATACAAGAGAAGAGAAAAATAACACAGGAAGAGAAAACATTCCAAGAACAGTTCAACAGACAAATGTTTTCATGTTTTAAAGGAGTTAATTATTTACGGAATGTTACAAATAATCACTTGTTTAAGCAAGCTACCCACTGGACAACTTTTAGAGCCAACAATGGGGTTTTTAGTACAATGTATCGGCTCAATTCTGCCTGAAAAAGTAATTTATTTTACTCAGGAAATAAATTGTAAACACGATGCTTTCTTTGAAATCCGGTACTTCTGCTGCAAGAAATGCTTAGGGGGAGAAGCCATGTTTCAAATTTATTAATGATTCCTCAAGTTGTTATAGAAACGCAATTGCAGCAAGGCAATGTCTAGAGACACGAGTCTTTCATGTACACTTTCATAAGAACTGGTTGCTGAGGTTACCTAACAATGGACTAAGTTGTACATCCAATTCCCTCTTTACAAAGGCATTACAAAATGAGGGCTTTACAACAGAACAATGCTCGCTAAAGCAACTACTGTGCTTTATTTACCGTCTATGCGTTCAGAAAACATTGCTATCTGGTTTCTTCAACTAACTGTTGGCCGTTGTAAGTGGAATCAGTTCTTCAAAGACAACATAAAAAAGCTTTAGCTGGGAAAGCAGAACACTATAGTTATAAAACAGGCTGCAACTCTACCAACTACTTAAGAACTTATATAGAATATGCTAAATTCATGTTTAACTTCAGTAGGACAACTGAGTGCTCAGGGAGACATCTAGGGTAAGATCTTAAAGGCTTATGTACACTCTAACACCTTTAGTCAGGAATATAGCTCCTTTGGCTTCCAGTAACAACTCCAGAGATGAACAGATAACTTAAGGATATTTTTTCAGACTTGTCTAGCATGTTCTACTTGCTGTCAGCATCAAAAACTATTGGGCTATTTCTTCTCTTGAAAAGGCACAAGAATTAGTGAGGAAAGTTGATCATCCTAAAGAAATAAAGTTTGTTGTTGTTGTTACAACATGCAAGTAAGAGCATTTGAACATGATGCAAGTAAGCAGGGATGAAAAGTCAAGCAAGGAGAGAGAGGAGAAGGCAAAGGAAAAAAGGGGAAAGGTTTGCTTTCATAATTAAAAACAGATTTCAGAAGGAAAACTCAGTTTCACTACAGTCAGTGAGAGTTTTTCCATCAATTTTAAGGGAGCCATGACTTCACCCCCAGACAGTTATGAAGTGCAACCAGCTACTACAATTTTTTCCCCACACACACTTTTTTTTTTTAAACAAGCAAAGGAATAATAAAATGAAAAATCTTTGAATCTGGCAAACCCCAGAACAGCAGTTGAATATAAATGAGGAGATAAATGATGAAAAGTGTGTTAAAGCAATTTTTCAATAGGTTGGAACAAAACAGAAGTTTGTAATCTCACTCCACATCCCCAACATTATTTTTGTGAAACTGGAACTAGAAAATCATGGTTTGGTATAGGTAGGTGTCTCACTGGATGACTAAACAGTCTCAATGGATTTGATAAGCAACTCCTACATTATGTCTGTGAAGCATACACATGTGTTTGTGCGTGTTACACATAACCACATTTGCTAGAAAGAGACAGTATTTAGATAAACAGTGTCAAAACAAACAAAGCGCTTCGTTCAGAATTATAATTTTTTAAGTTTTTTTGCAGTAAGTTCTCTACTCTTTGAAGAAACTAGCTGCAAGTATACTGTTTTTTTTACTTTGGCCTGTTAACAATTTAAGTTATGATTACACGTGTTACGATAGTTTCACAGATGGGATTTCTGCCCACCTTTAGCTAGACCACTACAAAGTGTTTCTGCACCTTCTTGGCCTTTCTACTAAGCGAGTATGGACAGTAGGGCTATGCCGCAATAGTCATTTTGCATCCAATGCCCTTTCAGACACATTCAGAAACACTTCCTTGCTCATATAGCTTGCACTGAGTCCCAGCCCAATATATGTATAGCAGTACTGCTCCCAGCATAAAAGTACTGGAAGAACACTGTGTACCTATGCAATTAAAGGAATTGGTCTTATTTAGAATTCATTTATCCACAGTGCTCAATTCTGTATAGAAAGAAAGAGGTGACTAAATTTTAAAATGAAGAAACAAATATGTTCAATAGAAGATGTTCTTAGCATATTTGGTTTCAAAAAGAAAGTACATCTTTCCTCTTTATAAGCCTTCTCTATATAGACTATGTTTTTGCTCAGCATTTGTCCACTTCTTAACACGAGCCTCCTGGTACATGTCACAGTGCCTAAAAACTCCAGTTCAACACTAAGGAATGCAATTCTCTATTCAGAGCTCTAAAAGATTATAAGAAAAAGCTATTTTTCACGGAAGTGGTATAAAGTAGACTCAGTAATTCCAAATACATGAGTTGTGTATCATTTCTGTATATGTATCATTTATATGATTAAATCAGTAATGGCACATATGTCTAGAACTGGCAGGCTTCACTTACGAAAGGAAGATATTAAAAAATTAAATGCCTTAGTTTCATTATGCTATTCAGAGGGTGTTCTTGCCTCTTGCCAAACACGGTTTGAAATCTAGATTAATCTCATAAATCATTTCCTTTTGTAAACACCTGAACCATGGACTAGAAAGGAAATTCATCACAAGCTCTTCCCACCTATTGTGGCATTCTCCAATTCTCTAATGAAAAGATCTCAGGCTCCGAGAACAGCCTTTTATTTTCTTTAATGGTTATAGTTTAATAAAGCAGATATAATCCAGAAAGGCTTTAAAAGAAGATATCTACTGGATAAGATCCATGTATATTTCAGTTTTGTCCAATAAGAAAAAATTGTTTTCACTCTTACATGACAAAATTTATGATTTAGTCTTGCAAACTATTCCTCACTAGAGTCTTACAGAGTCTTGACAGCATGCCCATAACAAATAATACACTCTCATCCACACAGATGACTGATGATCATAAAAGGCTGTGAGTCCGGTGTGTCTTACTGAACTTTATTTAAACTCATCGCAGCTATATAATGACTCTGGAGATCTCATGGAATTTCTCTCATTTTACTTCCAGATGCTTATCAATAGGTTTGAACCAGTAACGAGGCTTTCAATGCCTTTTGCTGCTTTATGATCCAGACGATCAGGGACTTTGGGAATGCAGGTCTGCCAGAACACGAGGCAAAAATGGTACTGGACCTGTTCAACCAGCAAACTGAATTAGTGGGAGGCATTATATCTACAGGAGATACTGAGATGTAAATCAGCTGGGTTCCTGTCCTTGTTCCACAACATACAGGCTATGTATTGACATAGTATCTTCACAGCAGGAGAAAAAGCTCCTTCTCTTAAAACAATTTCTGCCACAAAACCTTTTGCAGACTGGTTTTCAAACTCTCCAGTTCTCCCTTCAATTACATAAAGTGACTTCAGACTGGGGCAAGTAAAGTTGCTCCTGATTTACGATGGAAATAGAGGCAAATGTAGCAGCAGCATTCACAGGAAGTTAATTGGCTGAACTTACAAGCAGATAGCCTTTTTCCATTAGACTGTTACAGAAAAGATGGAATTAAGAACAAAATGATCCTCTGAACTTTTGAGCACAACTTAGTCTACAAGACAACCGCAAGCGTTCAGCTCCAGCATTGACTGAGTCAATTCCCACAATGATCATCCCCAAACTAAATGCAAAACTGACTGCCAGAGGACAGAGATTAATGTACATTTTGTATAGATGCTCCCCTGCCCCCGCTGCATTCTCCCTCCATCCTTCCAACATTTTCTGTTCCTTTGCAGCCATCGTCGCCAGGTCCTTAAGGCTTCCATGTCTGCTAGCGAGCCTGAGGAAGACAAGAGGGCCTGCAGGGCAAAGGGGTGGATGACTCAAATATGTAACTACATTATGGAGGAAAGAAAGCCACCAACCTGACAGACAGGAGCTCCAGATGTCACAACAAATTCCTATTCTATTACGATGCAGTATGCACAATAACGTTGGCAGCAGTAGGGCAGAAGGACAACTGAGACAGAACAGTTTTAAGCATTAACCTTTTTTGTACCTCCTCTTGTAATCCAGAACAGCCTCAAAACCTGCACCCCCGCTGCTGCCACTTCCAGTACTAGTCCCTGGAAAACTGGATGAAGTTATATTCTAAAAACTTCACACGCCACATTGAGGATAAGTGTTTGAAATTCCCACTAAAGTGAAACAGATGTTGGAATGCAGCAATGGAACTACGAGTTGCATCACAGCACAGAAATTATTTTGGAGAATTATTTAAAAGTGTTTGGAAAACACAGTATTTCTAGAATTATGCCAACATATAATAAGATGAATATTTAAACATTAATACAGAACAGAGCTGAAGGCCCAACTCTCATTCCTATTGACTGTAACACACGTTTCTCCAGAAAGTGGGTGATGAGAGAAGATGTGTTTTCTTTCAGTGCCAGACATGCACATGGATCTGACACTGAAGAAAGTGTTTCACAATATTCCCCAGTGGCTGCAGGCATGATCCAGAAACCAATCCTTTAAGAGCATTTAGTCATAACACTGGTACTTTGCAAATAAATCAAAAGCAAATCAAAGTGGCCACTGCATTAGATAAGATATTGGATAATTTTTCTTAGG
>NW_009203535.1:0-39645 GCF_000690835.1 Fulmarus glacialis | reverse complement strand
TTGGCTTCTAATAGGACTGGAGTTTAGAGGGAGGGGTGGCTTTTTTTTTCCCCCTTTTTTCTTTTTTAAAAGTGATGCTGTAATTCAAATCCTGGTAACCTTGGAAACAGCCTCTCTCCTCAGATATGTCCATGTCAATTAAAGTAATTGGGACACTCCAGCTAATGGTGCCTAGATTTCAATATCCAGGCTAATGCTGAAGCATTAGTCCTAAAAGACTCTCAGTTGAGGAACAGGTCCTCTGAAAAAAGATTGTCTTAGAAAGGTTCTTCTCTTTTTGTAAGCATTTGTCAGAAGGTTAGCTGGGAAGAGGCTGGCTTTAAAGCCTCTTTAAAGAATTTCTTTGTATGTATACAGGATGCACAGGGACTATTTAGTAATAGTGAACTCTGACTTGGAGTTTATCTGTACATGTATGTGAACAAAGGAAAGCAGAGAAACACCATTTACTTAGCTTTAAGATCTTTCACTAAAAAACTCCACAGATTTACAAAATCAATCTTCTTTCTTACTCTTGGTATATGTATGTATACATATACATGCACACACACCACCCCCCCACTCAAAATTACATATTCACTAAAAGACAATTTCTATACCTGTCAGATCCATGAATAAGTAATATTGACTTTAAGTATCTTACGTGATCCTAAAAATTGGAATAAAACTTCCAGAACCACCTTGTAACACAGGTGGCTGGGAAAAAGAAAAAAAAAAAAATCAAGAAACTGCTAGGAATTTCTCAGTGTCTAAAAGCACTTAGTTCCTTCTTCCTTTATTGAAACCAGAAAGACTTATTCAAAGAAAAGGAAGATTCTCTAACGTATTTTGAAAGCCACATAGCCACCAATCAATCACTCAGTTCAATGACACGCATCACCACCTTTCTGCAGAGAGAGAGGTATATATATATGTACACTCTCAGAAAAGGTTTTTGCTAAAGTATATCTTGTTGAAACCCACTCCACCCCCCCACAACAAAAGAAGGCAAAAAAAAAAATCATTCTTCCACAGAGGATGTTCACTGCAAGAATATTGGCACAGGGCATTGCTAATTAAAAGGTACAGATATTTTACAGATATTTGCTCATTTTTTTGCATATTAAATTATTGCATGACAAAGTTATTTTTAGTAGATGCTTTTGGTTATTATGCAGATGGTAAAGTGACTAGACCATACCTAACATCTGTCCTTTCCATCCCCATCAACAGCACAGAAAGAGAAGGAATTAAGTAGTATTTGGGAAAAGCTATCTAAATAATGATTTGAAACTATTATTATTAGGTATTTCAGTTGTCACACATAATACTGGCAAAGGGAATAAAATAAGAAAGTCCAAGCTTCAAGGAATCCTTTCTTATATTAAAGATCTATTTCAAGTCTTTTCTAAAGCCTGGATGATCCAGGCCTTCCAGGCTGAAAGACCAAAAATGACCAGCAAATAGGGTATTTGGACCTAGGTTGAGGTGACTAAGTTATCCTTTGATATTGTTACTAGTAGAAAAAAAAAAAGGGCAGCCAAAAGAGTGCAGTAGCTTAGTCAGGACCAGTACACACATTCACTCCCAGCAAAGGCATAAAAAGATCAGAAAAAAAAAAAAATCACAGTCCAGAATTGGCCGCCACAACTGTTGTTTCAGTCCCTTTGAGATTTAAAAGTTATTTATATAAGAAATCTGTAATGGAATATGGAATAACTCGATCAACAAGATTTAAAATGAGAAGCGTACAAGTCTACAGTGAAACAGCTGCCAAACTGGACTTGGGACAGCTCAACTCTATAAGGCCATTTTTCAGTTTAAAGACTACAGTAAGTAACTGCCTATAAAACAGTTTGGAAATATGCTGTAATACTCAGTAAAACCAGCGAAGGTAATGCAAGTTTCAACTTGTTACTCATTACAGTTTGAATAGGGCAAATACATTCTAGTCACTGAAAACCTAGACAGGAAGGTTTTCTGTAACAATTTATTCTTATAAAGTAAAAGCTTGTGTATGTATTCTTACTCTTAAGATGTAAGCTAAGGGTCCAATTCTCCTTGCACTGAAGGAAGCTAAGTTTGACATTCACATCAACAGCAGCAGAATTAGGCTATAAAGATACAATTGCATATAAACAGCTGTCTGACAATCACATTGCAAAATAAACAGAAACCCAAAATTAATTCAGAGTAATTATTTATATAGGCTTAAGTGAGATCAGCATTGTGGATTTTTTTATTTGTTGAAGATAAAAGTTATCTTTGTTTGTCTGCCTTCTTTTACATGAATAGATGCTGAATACTGTATCTTGCTTAAAAACATTTCATATTTTAGCCTAAATATGTACATTCAATTTCATTCTGAAGCAAAGTGGTTTACTTGGTGTTTTATTTTTACAAGTTTTACATTAAAAAAAAGAAGTAGTTATATTCTCAACAGAAGAGATTTTAATGCTGTACTAAGTCCATTCTGTTGGCGATCTATAAGAAGATGCCCACTATAGCAGATCATGCCACTCAGATCTTCCAGAAACTTCAGCAGAATTAAATATACAATAAAGGCTATTGAGAATTTTCCAAGAAAAACAAGCTTGCTTGTTTTTAGATCATTCACTGAAATAAGCATCTTACAGAAAACACATGAGTTGAAATCAAATTCTGATGAAACATGGTAGAGGCATATGCTAGTGAAGAGCATAGCTGCTCAGCAGCTCATGCAGATAGCTGCTAGAGATCCCTGGTCTGCAACAGCCCATAAGAACCCATCTGGAGGGGTTATGGACCCAGAAACCACAGGATTTTCCTTCAGTCACAGAACAGGGACATTCTTGGGAGACAGATGTCCCCTGCGTCTAGAAGCCATGCTGGCCAGGGCCCTGAAATGGCCAAGCTGCAAGGCTTGTGCAGAGCCAGGGACACATCATGCTGTGCGACTGAACAGCTCTTCATTTTATTGAAGAGTATAACGGAAGTGACAAAGATCCTATCAGGTTTATTCAGCACCTGCCAGAGCAGGTGTCTAAGTTACATATGTACTCTACCCAAAGCAGAATAATGGAGATCTTCAGGTCCATAAACACTTGAATTTTGATGCTCTGTTCTGAATTAGAACAAGATCAAAACAAAACTACACTCTGATCTTGAAAATAATCACAGAACAGAAATATTGTTGCCTGGCGAGCCCTCCACTATGGCACATTTTCTTTCATGCTATTTGCAAAGGCATCTGCAATCTCAGCCCTCGCTGTCTCTAATATTCAGTATTTTGTTCACTTCAAACTAAGTACAGAATGATGAAAACTCATGAAACATGATGGTGCCAAAAGAAAATCTGCACCATTAATTGCTACATGAGTACATCAGATCTGTCATGAACAGTGACATGCCAGGCATAACAAGCATCTCTGAAGTCAAACTCCCAGTTTCACTCTGCCACAGAATAAAGGATGCTGATGACAGACGGGCAGAGTTAAGCAAGCCGTTCAGCCAAAATCCTAGATAGATGACTGTAGCTGCATTTCACTGCCAAGACCAGAACCTTAGTTAGCCAGAACCACTAACTTCCTGGCTTCAGTCAGAGGGAAAAGAAAAAAAAAACTCTAAAAAAAAGTGTTATAAAAATAATAAGAATAAAAATGAAACAATCATCCGCTCTCCTGGCTCCTATTCCTAGTTTTCTCCTCTGGCTCCAGGACTATTCCCCTCCGCCTACATAGTCCCAGATCCACGTAATTGCAGAACTGCCATTGCACATCACTTAACGCTGCTATCCACCTAGGTCAAAACTGCTCTTTTCCTTGCTATCCAACTATTTTTTATCCTCTCCACCTGAACTAGCACGTACTTTCATTCTGCCATGCTGACTGGGCACCACCTTGGAGTCAATGGATGGAAAGGTTCAGTTATGCTTTCTCCCCAAAAGCAGAATAAATGAGAACAGAAGTTGTCTGTGAAGTCTAGCTTCACTTCTCCTAGAAGGTGATCATTTCTCATTTACTCCATGGTGACAGCACATCACTTGCCAAAGTTATATTGAAGCTTCAAAACATGCTTAGGGTGCATGCAGGCAGGAGGGACCCTGCCAGACAGATCCATCATATACGACATGGTATTTTACCACTTTACTCCTGCTCTCCCAAATTCTGCTGTGACAGTTTGCTGACAATTCTGCTTCAGGTTCACACATCTTAACCTGAAGTTGCATTGTTTCTCATAAAGAGTTCCCAGTGACTTCAGTAGGAGTTGCAAGTATTTAAGAATGAAGATCCTCTATCTTTTTGAGGTTAACCATGCAGCAAGTCCTCTGCTGCCTCACATCCCTCTCTAGAAGTCAGCAGGGCTGAAAAGAGTATACATCATGGTCATTTCAGCCAAAGTCTCTTCAAGTATTTGCAACATTCACTTTTTTCCTACCTATGGATTGTAGCAGCAAGTTACAAAGTACTGCCATTTATATAAACTTGCATTATTTTAAGCTTAAATCTATTCCCAATAAGATGAAGACAATGTTTTACTTAAGCATGAGAAAGAATGAGATCATTACAAGTACACTACAGTTAAACAAAATGGCAAGAAAGCTTTCAAATGTTTTTTTGTTATTGGCAACTTGTGTAGATGTACTCTGCTAGTCATTACCATCTGGTCAAAATGAAAACAATCAATAATACATTTCTACTAAAAGAGAAACCTAAACATAGTACAATACCATATTGTTGTGTGCATTAAATCAATAGACCTCCTCAGTTTTAATGTAGTTGTTGCAATACTTTAAAAAACACTGCTTTCAAAATTCTTTTTAACCACAGAATCTTACTTCCTTCATTGTGAACACAATAGACTTTTAATGAGTGTTTCTCCATACAGATAAAATTCTTTATAAAAGGAAAATATGCAAGATTCAGAAAGGCTTTCCAATTATCAAAAAAAAAGAAAAATGTTTATAACGTTTAGTTCATAAATGGGTAAGATGAGGAAAAATCTGGGTGCTGCTTGGCCATAAAACAAGCCAAAAAAGTCAAGGACAGAACCATGAAAAAACTCAGATGTTTTAGGGAATTATTTCAGCCCCTCTGTGCTCAGAAGTACAGTTTGTAGGTTCAGTCATCTATTTTTCAGTAATATTTGTTCCTGCCTGTAAGCCCAGATGCAGCGACCTTTATGCTACCTCTTTATGAAATGCTGCAAGAGCCCTACAGAACAGCTACCACCACCTTCAACAGAGAGCCAAGGAGGACAACTAGGGTAAGTAGGATGTGGAGAAGGTGCCCTGATGCACAGACCGGACAGTTGGGAGTCTCTGGCTAGAACAGCCAGTATCCTCAAACAGCGTTTTGAGAGCTCGGCTGGAGCTCTATGCAATTGCTCACTCTGTTCCTTTTCAACCTCCAAGAAAAACCCTGTTACTCCATACTTGTAAAAGGAATATAGATTTTACTAGCAGTGGTAAGAAGTAGGACAGGTGTCTGAGCCCCTCTGGAGTATCTGCTGGTCTAGGCATTGCTGTTATCCCCAGGAGGTGGCCAGTAGTTCAACTATGCCATCTGAGAAAAGAAAGTAATCTGAAAAATGTGGCATGTTTTGCATGTCAAAACCTTCATATTTATCTGAAACAAGAATAGACTTGAAAAACAGAAACAGTCATAAGAAACTTTGAGGAAGACCAGTTTATATTTTGACTTTTAAAAGCAGTGTTATAAAAAGTGAAGAAGAGAAGATTAGTCCAATTCAGGATACTAAAGGAAGAGGGAGAAAGACACACATGACTAGAACTAACGAAATGGTTTATTGTGCTTATCTAGCAACATCAGACAGTAATAAGACAGGAAAAGGAAGAAATACTAATCTACCTTCTCCACATTTATGGGTTCAGAATATTTTTGGTTGGTTTTCATCAGTGGGTTCATTGTGGGAGATGTTTGATTTTCATCACTAGTTTCAAGTTTGCTTTTGATTTTAAAAAAACAACATTGCCCTAGATTACTCTTAATGAAGGAATGCAAATACCACACACTAGTCCCAGCCATTAAAACCTTTAAATCAGAAAGAAACTGAGCCAGGAAAAAACAGTAAAAAGCCCTTAAACTTGCAGAAGTGCCTCAGACTCATCCCTAGCAACTAATCCTTGAGAGACTGACTGTTACCGGTTCAAGTTACTTATGCACAACCATGCACCTTTCTATAACAATCCATGCGTGCAGAGATAGGAGAAACGTGAGGAAGAAGTAACTTCTTAGGAAAAACTTTGTCCTATTAGGCACTACTGGCTCTGCATCTATCTGGACACACGAAGACGCTTTTTTCCACAGAGGTAGACTTTCCATAAATTGCTTGTAGGGTCTCTAGATCAATACCAAAGCATTCGCTCTACACTTAAGTATCTAATTTTCAGAGGAGCTAGAAGAATGAATCACGATACTCTTAAGATGATCCACCATCATCCTGTAGAAAACAACACAGGAGCTAAACCAAAAATGCACCACCATCTTAGTGATCCTCTTTACCCTTTAGCTGTGGATTCTCAGCATAAAGTGTGTTCTCTCGCAGAAAAGTGCTGTCAACTTATCCTTCCCACATTGCATTTGGACTGCGTCTTCACTGCCTCCATTTGACATAGGCCTGATGTGCAACTAAGCCAGATTTTCCTTCATGTCAACATGTGCATATGGTACTTTTGATCACCGAGACCTATTTTTGCAATCTAAAAGCTGGCTGCAGATTGCAACAAATCAGAAAAACATACTGGTTTTGATCTAATTTTCTTACATATAATTTTTTGAAAGGTTAAGTGCTTATTTTCTCTAGAAAAATAAAATAAACCTGATATAGAGTTTAAACATGGCTAAATACCTGGCACACAAAACCTTCAAACAGAGGGTATAAGAGGCCAAATGCAATGCAAATAGCTTCTGCTAGGCTGTGCAAAAGCAGAGATGGGGCAAGTACTCACAAAGAAAAAACACTTCTGCGGTTCTGTCAGTGGGTACAGTCAAAAGCCATCGCTTCCTTAACAAGGGCTGTTGATTCTTTAAGGCCTGGAGACCTATAGTAAGGCCTATATAGTTCTCAGCTCCTCTGAGGAAGCACTTATGTATTAATCCCAAAGAGCTGAGCGACAGGAATATGAGAATAGGACAATCTTTTATAGTGGAAGGAAAGATTCGGGGAGGAACAGGCCAGAGGACACCATGCCATTTAGCATTTGCCTTTGCAGATTTGAGTTGCTGGCGCAGTAACAAGTCCTTCCTGGCTTGGGAAGGAGTCTAGGTGCTTCACACATGCTTTCCAGAATTTCTGTACCAACTTTAATCATACTCCAGTGCAATAAAATGCAATGCAGAAGACATATGTTCCACAGGAGATTGCAACACGCTCTGGCCCATGTCCTAGGGACTATCAAATAAAGCCACCTACCACTGAGCCTCATAGCTTATGCTATGATCTTGCAAGATTAAACACAGAAGGAAAGCGAGGAAAGACATTGCAGTGGATGAAGGACGATCCTGAATTGCCTTGGCAGCAAAAGGACTTCAGAAAGGTGCTGGATTCTTTCTAGACAGTGCTGGAGAAAGGAGGGCCACTCTGTCCCTCAACTGGGATGCCAACACAACAGCATTGGAGCAACCTCCAGTCACTCTGCTCTCATACAGTGAGGATATATTTATTTTCTTTTCCCCAGGAAGGTGTACAATGTAAGACACATGAGCCACATTGATGTGGTTTCTGGACAAGTGTAATAACCCATCCTTTGTCCTCATGCCTCAGTGCATCAAAGCTGTGTAAGTCATCAACTAATTAGACTGTCATTAGGAAGAGACTGGCACATTTGTTAAGATAGTTTGCTATGTAGGCAAGAGTTCTTCACCATTACCAGTTAAAAATCCAACAGGTTTCCTGTTAGCACTGTTTAAGGTTAATAATGACCACATAGAAAACCTTTGAAATGGTGACAGAAATACGGGCCTCCCAACAGAGCAAAAAAATATGACCTGTTTAAAACTACTAAGTCAGGAAATTTGATATTGGAAGGGAACAAGCCCAATAAAATAAATCAGATGATAGTTACTAAGTACCTGTCTCAGGACAAAGGGCAAACAAAACTAAAGGCGTTATATCCAATGAACTGTACAGACAGAATGAACTGCATTGCAGGTCAGCCAGAAATGTTTGTGCAAAGTAACTATAACCTTCACTATGATGAACCATTTCAAGCATATTCAACTGCTGAACGCCAGAGCACAATGCTACCCTGATAGTATATTTTCGTCTGGTTATAAAATTGAATGTGCTGTTCCTATACACACTTTCCTCTTGATTCTTTGATATGTCTATTAAAATAAAAGAAAGATACTGGCATTGAATTTGCATTTTTGAAAGCTTATGTAAATGAACATTCTTAAAGAGGGCATGAGAGCAATACATCAATTAATAAGGAAAACTTGCACTGACAGAGTAGCCCTGTTTCAAGAACTTCTGGTTAACCGAGGCCATGTCAGAGCAAATTTAACCTCACACAGTTCCTCTCCCGTGAGTTCTCCCCCACTACAACCTGTGCATCTCACTTTTCTAAATGTTTCGGTACATCTGAAACTTCACAAATATGGGAGACTGGATATTTTGAGGCAGTTCAAGTTTTTTTCTTTAAACAGTCTTCCTTACTTATTTTAAGACTAAAGCATGCGTAAAGTATCATTCCTGGGATGCAGTAACTGAACTGTGTGAAGTGCTGGAGTTCACTAACTGCCCAGCTAGGCTTTTACAACAAAAGCGTGCATGTAGGATATCATAAGTCAGACATAACCTTTTTTTTGTTAATAAAGACAGCATGCTCACTTACAAATGCTTATTTAAGAATACACAGGAATTTTGAGAAAATGACAGAAGAGTCAGGTACTGACCAAAGCTCAGTTTGAACCGTTCTGGATGGATAACTAAAATTTTCTCTAAAATTTTAGTGAGTTATGTTACCCTTCATACACTTCTCTAAATCGCTGGTTAGCTTTATCCTTCACCTCCAAAAAGCTGTCCATATTCTACAATAGGATTGATGGCATTTTGGTTGTTGGTGAATTGTTTTGACATCCCATTTTCTTACAGAATTAGATGAAACCAAAAGAAAATGTTTTCAGTGAAACTGAGTTAGTTGCACAACCCAAAAATCCTAAAGTATTTATTCACATATCCAGTAGTTCATCAGCTCTAAAACTCTCAGCTTTATTATGCGCTTGTCAGAATAAATGATAATGCCAAGTGGCTGGCAGGATAATGAACAACTGCCATGATAAATGGATCGTCACACAAAGCTCTCTGAAATACAAAGATGATGACGAGAGCAACACTTAAAGCTACACCTACATTTTCCATTTTTCCTCATGCCCTCATGTGTTGTGCAATTTTCTTCTGTCTCAAATTTACTTGTCTGGAACAGAGGTGGAACATGAAACAAATTGTGGCTAAATTCTCTAGAGATGTGAAGTACAACTCCACTGCAATCAATGTATAATTGTACAGTCATGCCATGAATTTGCCCTCCATGCAAAGAATTTAGCAAGCATTGTTAATATATTCACTTATTTCACAGTTATTAAATTTGCCCTCTGATGAACATCTGTTATCTACTCTGTTAGCACATTCTCTTTCCTGTTGCTTCACACACCATATAAAACTAAAGGAAGTTTATTGCAAGCGAAGATTGTTGCTTTACTATGCTAAGGTCAAAAATAATTCCAAATTCAGTTCCCAAATACATTCATATAGTACCACCTTCAAGTCAATGAAAACAGGTTTTAACCACAAAGCAGAGAAATCAGGGAAGAGAGGATTTAATTGAACTCTCAACTTCTTTGACTGTGCAAAGATCCAGAAGTGATACACTGCAGACCCCAGCCTGGAAAACATCACTTACATAAACAGTCCTTATTTATACCAGTACCACAATGAGCAGACAAGGCTATTCAGTTAAGTAAGCATTACACAAATGTTCAAGAGTATGTTCCATAGGGTACAAAGATCTAAAGTGAGAAAAATATTCAAGAGGCTTAACATCATATTGAGTTTGACTTTTTCCCCCACCTCGAATAAGTTACATTTACAGTTTCCACATTATTTACAGCACATTATTTACAGCACAAATGCAACACTGGGATCTAGAGGCTAGGGAAGGAGGGGGGTGAGAAGTGGGGCATTAAAAAAAAAAAAAAAATCACACTTGCATCTGCAGGTACATTTCAGGTTGGGGCAGGTATGTAGGAAGAAAAGATGGATGGATAATTGAAAGACTAGCCCAAAAAAATCTCCACTGAAATGGGCTATTCTCCTCCCTTCAGTTAGCCTTTATGTTATATACTAACAGGATTTCTAGTATTCACATGTGAAGTAAATGATGTAAGACACATCTACCATCTAACAGTTCAGTATTGCCTCCCCTAACTCCTATCAGCTTTTCTGAGCTCCAGAACTGTATGAGATTACGGTGAGAGAAAACAGATTCAGGTCAGCAACCCTGAACACAAAAGCTATACTTGCAGTACGGGTAATAGTGAGAAAAGCAATTGCCTGTGAATTCTTGGTAAACCAAAAGCAATTAGATTTTACAAAAAAGGAAACAGTTAGAAATAAGTTTTCTTTAAAAGGATAGCACAGGCCCATTTCCCTCCCTTCAGTACCTTACAAATGATGCACACCATCAGAATCTCTCAAACACCTTAAAAACAAGAGTAGCTACTTTTATTCCAGGTGGCCACGAAATAAATTTGGCCTTTTCAACTTTGGTTGTACTTAGAAGAGGTTATTAGAAAGTACCTGAAGAAGCAGAAAACAATTTTGAAATAACTGGATCTAAAGTTTAAGTAACAACTTCTGGTTTGGAAAGTAGTGAGGACAGAAGAAAAGTGAACAAGGAAAAGAAGAAGGAAGAATGATCAAGACACGCAATAAAAATGAAAGAATTTCAGAGTCACAGGGCTAGCACACCTCCAGAGAGCATCTCATCTGTAGCCACCTCGTCCTCTGCCAGATATCTGACAGATGCCTGCCTAGACAAATAAAAGCTGCACTTTCTGTAAGCAGTGTAATTCAGTACTTCTTTATTATTGAGGGCAAAAGAGGGGAGCACCTAAGAACAGGCCTAGGAAATGCCACGCAAGGCACAGCTTTGAAACCCGCAAGTCTGGAATTGGACTATCGTAGGTTTTTGTGTGCCCAACAAAATATACCATAAACGGTGCCTGTTTTCAGTCTCATGGTAGAGAAAAAAGAAAAGTATTTCCAGTATTCCAAATCGTTACTCATCTCAAAATTTACGAGAGCATGGAAAGTCATTTTCGGAAGCGACTGTGACCAATGATCCTGGAAAATGACAGCAGGGAATGTCTGAACTGAGTAGAGTTGAAAAGTTGCTCCACCGTTCAGGATTGTAGTAGTTGGCTTTTGTACTGTACCGTTACAATCATTTTAGGGATGCTAGAAAGCGTTCCTGAACAGAAGAAATTTAAGCATGAGTAGTTAAACTTGCTTTGCCCAATTCATTTGTTGAAATTTGTATAAAAGTCCCGAGATTTTCTTCTTCTACAGTTAACTTCTAGACTGATCATTACCCAGAAGTAATACTAACCTTAAGCTTATAGCACAACTTTCAGAGATTAATAATTTTATAGGTTACATGCCCATATTGCCATTGAAATACTACCAAAACTGCTGGGAGTAAGATAGCAAGTTTTTCAAACAGCTGCTACGGCAAATCCTTGTGTTACAGAAGACACCACGAGGTCTGTATATGTACACAAAATAGTACATCTTTGCTTTTTCATGTCTTCTCCTGAAGACATGCTGGCATTCAAATAATCTAATGAGACAGAAGAGGCAGATTTGCCTTCCTGAAGAAAGAAATCCTAGGAGCAAACAGTTTTTCAGATGTAAAAGGTGTGTCATACTGAATAGTACTAATACAGCCAAGTTTGAAACTAGGCATATAATCTATATCAAACTTAGGATTTCCACATCATTTAGACCTACTTCTCGTTCCAATCTGACTTGGATAGTATTTGAAATTCTCTGTGGAGGTTGTAGCTTCTAGTTTTAGTTTTTCATGACTTAAATTCACTTTAGAATTTGAAGTTTTCCATTCTATAAAAACTGAAAAATATCAACCAAAAAATGAAAATATCATTTCAATAGCCACATATTATTCCATAGCATGTCAGCTATGGTAGTCTATTACTGACATATCGAATTAAAAAAAAAAGTGAAACTTTAAGGTGCCTTTAGCAAATGTTTAGCCTTCTCCTGTCCCTGTCCCCCCTCATGTTTCAGGCAGGGGTAGTGCTTACTTCATAAGACTGCTACGGAAACACAACAAAACCCAAAAAGCATTATTTCTTTTCTAACTTATTTAGCCACATGCTAATCACACAACCAAAGCTTAGCGTAGACTGCTCAGCATTACAGAAGTCACTTGTAATACAAAACACACATGCACACATGTTGCTCTTCAATATGTTCTGCGATTAGATACTCTAGGACTTTTATTTGTGAATAGTCTCATATTTTGGGTGGAAACACAGAATAAAATACTGCATGCCTGACATATCTGAGCAAGAGCCAGGTAGACAAAAAAACATACCTCATACTGCAACCTCCCTGGGGAAATCTTTGTTCATTTTAATACTTGTTCAGTCAGCTGTCTCCGTGAATGACAAGGTTTTATCTCTAATGTGAATGGCTTTGAAGGCTACTTGCATTATCCATTCTTCAGCAGCTGCTGCTGAAACCACAGGGTTGCAAACTTATAATTAAATCCAGCTGCCACTACTGTGAGTTCAGTTATATCAAAGTGAGCAGTAATGCCTCGTGGTTGCTGGCAAGATTCTGTCTCCATTTCTAGACAATGTAATTAACTCTTTTGCCCCTTTTAGATGAAATAAACATCAGCACTGAAGAATGCTGTTAAATGACTGTAAAATAGTATTTATATAGAAGAATTCTATTGCAGTCATTACACCTGAGAAAACAAATTTCTAGATGGATGATGGCTAACAACAAATAGCTGTTTCCTTAAAAGCATTGAGAGGACACCCAAGGAGACAAGGCACAGGATGGAAGGAATTTCCTGTAGAAAGGAGGTATGACAGGATACACATTAACAGATTTACTCTAAAGCCTTAAAACACAGCCTCCAGAATAAAGTAAATATCAAGATCCAGCTTGAGAGAATTGCAGGCAAGGACTAGAAAGGAACCAGGAAAGGAACCATAGGCCTTCCTTGGATGCTAAGATCATGTCTTAAAGACCATTGTCCATGTCTTAAATCAGACTTAGAGATACAGTCCTGACTGAATAGCTACATATGCACACTTCTAGAGGTATACTTTTTCCTTTTACAATCAGAAACTGTTCATATCTGTGTGTCAACAAAGTGTTTAGGTCAGCAAAAATAATTAGCTACCTAAATTTTACTTTCTCAGTCATAATCCTTGAAGTGCTGCTAAAGAAGGCTTCGTTTCCTCACTTTTATAAGAAACATTGCAATGACAACGCCTCAAAAACATTTCATGGGAGTAAAAGCAATCAGCAACGACGTGCTAGACTAATGCCACTGAAGTAGAAAGCAACAGTCAACTGAGCTTTGTTCAGGAAGAGTTCTCTTATTATTTGTACCTCTTTGGAAACACGCGACAGTCCAATCACTTCTGAAGATGGGGAAGTGCCTGACCTCTGACTCCAAGCACAAGAAGGTTGAAGAAAGGGGAGAGCTATCTGTTGAGAGAAGGAGCTGCATAGCAACCATCTCAAAATTCACTCTGCAAACCTCCCGAAGTACAATAAAGATTAAAAAAAACTCTGCTGGATATTCTGCCAAATCGCAGTTAAAACCCTAGGTTATCTAGATGCTTTTTTAATATAGGCGTTGCAAAGAGGCCTACATAAAAGCTGCACGAACTGGGTGTTGGCAAAGGTCTAGCCATAATACTATGGGCTATTTAAACTCACCTGTATTACCTGACCTAATTGGTTGTGATTAGCTCAGATACCTCTGTACCTGCAAGCATCTCTGCACAACATTCATCTTTGCTATGGTTTGCTACCACGTTTCCTGAACCAACATCAAATAAATGCTAGCAGCTAGAAAGCAAGTTTTCTTCCATTATTTTTTACTTTTTGCAGCAAGTACAAAGTAAACAGCCTTTGTACCAAAGACAATAAGGGTGAATTTGCTCTCAAGTGGTTATTCTTAGGTTCATTTACTTTTGACATATTTGTTTGCCGTTTCACTACTGCCGTCTGTCTACCTGTCGCTTCGTACTAATGGCTGTGAAACCCAGGCACTCAGGAGCATTTCAGCAAGATGGGCTGATTATTATATCCTGTCATATCCAGGTGAGAGCCAGTCATGATTTTTCAATCAGTGTTTCACCATTCCCATTTTAAAATGACAAAGTTTTTATTCCTCCTAGCTTTTTAGTGGCTACTTTAAAGGGCTTTTTATCTGTGAAGGTTCATATCTTACCGATGCTGAAAGGTGTTCCTATAGACTGGCAAAGACTAGGTGTGTGTGAAGAGCGAAGTGAATGCAGGGGGAAGGGCAAAGAAGAAAGAATAGAAAGGTTGGAGGAAGCCATGCTTTTGGATTTTTTGAATCTTTCACAGGATCTTGCTTGCAACTGGAATTAATCTCCAAATCAACTGTTATCCATCATTAAAACAGATAATGTAGTTTCATCTTAACCATAACTTTTTTCTTGAGAGGTTATAGATAGCTTAGACCTTCTGCAGTGTTCTGTGCACTACATTTGTTTTTTCCAAGTCTCTGCACAGAAGAACATTCAACTCATCTTTTTCATGGGTTTCTAATCAGCTCCAGCTCTATGAGATATTTAGGTCCAATGTTACATCTGTATTAATTTGTGACTGTATAAGTCTGTAATTTATTATTCAAACCACAATCTGTTTTAACTGCCAGGATACCTATCAGTAGCCATTAAAGTGCAGAATACAGGAGCCAGATTAGAGAAAGGTGTATTACCATGAGACCAAACCCAGAAGGCAGTATTCAATGACAGCAGATGACTTTTTTGATAGACCTACATGTAGAGGTTGTCACTGTACATTAGAAACAGATTTTTTTAAAAAATACTTAAAACAGTGTTTTACAGGTCTTTTTCCCTTTTAAAACTTTTAAAAATCTAATGTGAAATTTACATGCTACATTAAGGCTTAGGGAAAAAAGAAAAAAAAGAAAAAGGAAAAAGAACCAACCAGCGCATATTTGTTTCTCAGATTTTCAAGGCAATTAGATCACTGAAGTGCTGAAGGTCTCCAACTATCCAGTGAGACCAGAATCTGCTAAAAGGTTACATCAGACGACTTTACCATGGCTAAAATTTCATTAAAGTTGATAAACTAATTATGGACTGAAAGAGCAAGACACCAGTGTTTTCCCCTTTTTCCTACAAGTAAGACAGGATGAGATCGATTGGTTCTAAGTAGTATAGGACATCACAGAAAAAACCAATCAATTCAGTTCACTAACTATAAATAACTGCTCTGATTAATATACTAATGTTAAACACCAAAGGTCTATCGACATATTTTCTCTTGCAAATACTTTTGATTAACCACATAAAGTTGCCTAACACATTTGGTTCATATAAAATCCTTTATAAACTCAATTTTTATCCAAATTTGCTCCTGACAAAGCATGAATTAAAATTGTACAGTAAAAAAAGCCAAACAAAAATCATCCACCATTTCCAAGCTCAAGAAACAGGAAAGCATACTAAAGTACTTGCTTAAATAAATTGTATACATCTAGTGCTACTTCCCCATTACTAAAAATTACCAAATTAAGTGTCAAGCCCTTATGACAGTCCAAGGAAGAGCTGGCTTTGTGCCTATACTTCTCTATTGTTCCTGTGAACTCTCAAGCTACTTTGACAGAGCTGAATATCTGCATCCCACTATTTCAGTTGATTCCTGCCCTAATATTCTTCCAAACCATGCAAGTATTGTCTGTCTTTTGAAGAATTACACAAGCCATGTTTTTGAATGGATATGAGATCTGAGATGGTTTTTGAAGCGCAAGGACAGCATATTTTCATCATTCGTACCTTCCTCTCTTTTTTTCACCTGCACAGCATTATCTTAGTTGCCTCTGTGCTTATAGACTCTGGACCTCCACGCCACCAAGGAAGCTTTTAGTGCTGTCAAGCTTTTATATTGCTTCTGGAAGGGCCAAAACTGGATTTGTAGATCTTGTGAGGCTTCACAGCCCCCACCCGAGGCAGAAACAGGCAATGCTGTGAAGCAGCTTCCAAGGTCACCAAGCAGATTGCACAAGAAGCATCAGAATGAATGCAGCGGTGACAGCAGGACACCAATTTAGCCCTGACAACTCCAAGCTGACAGAGGCTGATGATACACTGAGGATTACACTGAGAAATAAAGGCTGCATTTGGTACGAACTCACCTGATGCCAGTGTGCTACAGACAGTATCAAGGAAGGTGAAGAGATGCAGACTAACAGGACTAACACAGTAATAACAGCAGTACCTTCATATGAAATAAAATACTGATTTTCAGTTAATGAGAGGGGAAATTTGAAAAGGTCATCCTTATTTTAGACCAAGCAGATTTCTAAATCTCCTTTTGGGTTGGCTTTCTTGCCTACAGGACCAATCTACATGAGTTAAGCATACAACTTGCTATGCTCTACAAAGATGCACCTAGCAATTTTAGCAAGGGCAGAGTTGTCCAGTCAGCTGAAATAGGACTTTAAATCCAAAACCATCTAAAATAAGTTAAATAAAGGGATTTTTCAAATGCATGTTGTGTAGTAGAACACTTAACACTGAATAAAAATCACCTGAAACAGCCTGTGAAACAGTTTTAAAGCAACTTTGAAATCTTCAGTGTTGGAAAGAATTACAGCAAAGAGATAAATACTTACTGGATTCTCGGATCACTTCATCTAAATCAAGGGCTTCTGCATTTGTTATATGATCAATTTACATTAAGGTTGTTTAATACCTACACTGCCTACTATTTCATTGAATTAAAACAATTTGCTTTAGAACTGGCTGAGATGTCAGCAGTGACTATTTCCTTAACACAACATCAAGCATTAGTCACTGGCCACAAACAACCTGCCATCTAAGAACTAAAGACAGTGAAGCACCATCACATGAAACTACCTCACGCTGCTCATCTCTCCTGTGCGGTTCACACATGACAAACAGAAAGGAAGTGCCACAGTCTACTCTTAACTTCTGATGAGATGAAACATGTCAACACACCTTGTTAGCTGTGTTTGTTGTTTAAAACACACTCGCATTTTCAAATTGCACTACTTGGAAAAGTTTCGAATACTCTAGTACAACAGCACTGTTATTACTTCGACAAGTGCTAAAAATGACGCTCATTACCACAGTCCCTAATGCAGGCACAAGCGGTTGCACAACTTTGAAGTGCTTCAGCACATACCAAGCCCACAGGGTGCTCTCAAGCTGTCAAGTGCTCACACGACACCGATGCTCCTTTACTGCCATATAAAGGACCAAGAGCATCTACAGCTTCATATTCGCTGTCAGCCAGCGCTTCTTAATCACAAGAACAGAAGAATATGGTAGCCAAAGAAAAGTGTATAGGACTAATAGATCATTTTTCCTGGGAGTTGAAAAGGAGCAGAGGAAGAACAGGAGCAGAGGATGATCACAAGATTTCCTTCTGCCAGAGGACAGGTGCCTTTCTATCCTGAGCAGCCTAATCTGCCATCTCTGCTTCCCTTGCCATGACTGGCTCACTAGCACTTCACTAGTGAGACATAGTCATTTGCAGCAGGAGAGTGACTGTGCTAGGACAGAAGAAAACTGATAATCTTAAAGAGATTATGTGCACTAAACTAGAGCAATCTGAACATAAATTAGCTTTGTGACATCCTCTTCCACTCTCGCTGTGTGCTAATGCAGAATTATCATGTATTTTCTTCCAGTTTACACATTTTCATGTTAAAAATTTTGTCTTTAGTAAAACTGCATGGGAGGGACTCATAGCCAAAATATGAAAGCAAAATACCAGAACCCCTGACAACAGTGAGGGCCTTGCTATCAGCAGCACTGTGTAAGCATGTTAAGAATTAACCTACCCTCACAAATACTCAAACATTATCTAGTTCCACTAGAAAACAAAGACCCATGAAAACTAAAGACATCTCTATGGGTAACAGATCCACGGGAGTTTTAAGTTTGCCATTTGCTATTTTAAGGGACCTACAAAGAATGAAAATTTGTAGCACCATTTCATAGATATATACTGCCCTGTAAGGCTTGTCCAGGTTTTCAGTCTCAAGGAAATATGCATCTCGCCAAGGGACCAGAATGGCAGACAGGACATTAATCAGAAGTTTTATCAAATAACTCTTTGGAGGAAGAAATATTTCCTAGAGGAAAATGGAAGGAAATTCTTTTTCACAGTGAATGAGAGAGTATTTTTGGTTGCAAGAAGATCCATCAGACTTCACGCCATTTTAATCAATGGTTTAAAAAGAAAAAGAAAACCACACCCACACAAAACAAACAAACAAAAAAACCCACAAAAAACCCCGAAACACCACCAAAACACCACCACCTTTGTTTTAAGTAGTTCTGTAGCTGATCTACCTGGACTCGGAGGTGCTGACATTTTCATTTACTAGAATCTTTACATAGTTCAATATTTTAATAGAGTGTGACCAGAGTTAAGGAAGAGATTGACAGCTAGTCAATGAACTGATGAATATCTATCTCATAAGCATTTCATTTTAGCTACCCATGTAGTGTGCATTTTGCCTTTATATACACACATTCCAATGCTATTATCTTACGCTTAATTACTTAGGTCTCAAAGCACTTCACAAAGGAATGAGCTATCATTATCAACATTCCATATACAAAGAAATTGAGGCACAGTGGTATAATTTGCTAGAAGTTATTGAACTCATATTCAAGGTCAGTGGCAGGTAAAAGACAAAGCTCTTATCTCAAGTATCAGGCAAGTACTGTATTCAGCAGACCACACTGCCTCTCAAGATGTGGTAAATGCTTCTGAAGCACACAATCTTCAGTAATCTACATCAGCCCATGTAAAAAAATTTAAAATTCCATCTGCATTACAACAAGCATTACAGTGTAAAATTTAAATATATTGACATTTAATCTGTTAAACACTGGAATATTGTGTTCAGCTTTCTTCAAATGATTAAGCTAAGACAACAAACACCATATCATCATAAAATGACTTTCCTGACAAATCTGCCCTAGTCACCCACTTTCAAACATCTTCTTTCAAAGATGCTCAATTGTAGTTATTCTTTCCTAATTATGGTAGCTTCTTGCAAGATGTTTGTAATGCTGGGATTTTGTTTCAGTCATGAAGTTATAAAGCTGTTCAGTTCTCACTCTTGCTTTTACTTTAAGTATTAAAAACAGCAGGAGGCACTTGGTAAAACCAGCAATAACTTCATGTTTGATGACAAAATGTTTAAGAATCAAAACTAACCCCTCATTTTGCATTGAGCAATTTTATGTACACGAGGAGTAAATAAAGTTACCCTTGTCTGTAGAATTTGGAATGCTTTCACTAGCTGCATGTCCAAGTACCAGTCCCAGGGCTGAATTAAACAAGCTAAATGAAATTCATTTACTTCCATGTCCAGCTCAGGTGGCTAGCAGGCCTTGAACAAGATTACCAGGACAACTAGTGAATAACAATGAAACCAGCACTGCAGCAGATTTTATTCTTGATGCTGGGTTTTACCGTTTCTCTTTTTTGTTAGAAGTCTTCCCTCCCTTTCACTAGGCTCAAGAGAAATGGGAATCTCAACTTCCAAACAAGTTAAAAAAATAGAAAGAAATACAGCTGCAAGTTTACATTGTAATTGATATAAGTCTATTATTACAAGACAAATTGCAGCAGACAATAAAACAGACAGCTCAATCTGTTACTGAATCCTTGTAATGGCTATATGAAGAGCTCGACCATTTCACTCATAAATCTTTCTTCTAAGTTGGTATTGCTGCTTGTGTGGGTAAAATAATAAAAATATGGAGTAAAGTACACAAGAGATGCAGTAATACACTTTAGTTACAATTACATAAAGTTTGTTACAGGAATCATAACCCTTTCAGCATCTAATCAGAAATAACATCATGTTACAGGCTGCTGAAACACCACATGATATCTTTAAAAAGTCATTAGATGTGATCATGCCAATTGTGAATAATCATCTCTGCTACAGATTGCTATGATGCACTGGGCTGTCCTAAGTTATTCTCAACTATCTATCACAAACTTTCTGCAGGACAGACCAGTGCAAAGCATGAAGCAACTTGATTGCCAGGAGGCTGACCTACTTACTAACTTAATGGCAAATATAAATGCAACAAACAGGAAAAGCCAGATCAGAAGATTCTCGAGATACATGTTCCCATTTATTTTTTAGAGTAACTGATTTTAATAATATTTTTATAATAATAATTTCTTGTCTATTGTCTGTGGATTGTTGTGCCCAGCACAGAGATCATGAGAGCCACTGCACAAGTGAAACCTTAGAATTAGCTGTCAACACTGAATGACAGAAACAGAAAGAAGAGAAGCAAAGAGGTCGGAGAGGGGAGGATATAAAATGGGCAACTATTTTGCTCAAATGAGTGCAAGTACAGTTATGAAACGCACATGGTTCCTCCTCTGTCTAGAGATTGACAGGAGGTCACAACACCCAAAGTGACAGAAACCAAGATTACAACCAAGGATGCACAACGGGCAGCTTTCTGCCAGTAGTTTGTGGTCTCGTATCCAGTTGGAGCCTCCCTTCCCCTGTAACACCCCTGAGAGGGCCACCTGAACACTCCTGCCAAAGAGACAACTGAGGGATGCAGTCTAGAGGCACAAGGAAGTGCACCTCTGTACCAAAGGGAGTCCCCTTTCACAGCTTCACGTGTCATAGTATAATCTTTTCCACTAACGTTTTATAGCACGTTCCAAAAACATAAACCATGGCACTCATCCGTTCCACCAAATCCTCAAGGCAAAAGATGCTGGTAGGAGAGATTCCTTTTCCTTTGGGTTAAGTGTTGGGAGGAAAAGAGTTTATTTTACAGTAAGGTTGCACAGGTAAGTAGGGAGGAGGGGACAGACTAGACTTAATGATCATTTAAAACCACAATATATTACCATTAAGTAATGCAGTCACATTAAATTCAAGCTATTTTAAAAGAGCAAATATTCCAACATCAGCCAGAAAAACAGAGGCTACAGCTGCAAGTTTCACAGTTTTGCTTGCAACAAATATGATACAAAACTCGCAAGCATCTGACTGGAGACACCTGCAGTGGTTAAGAGGCCTTACGCTCTAAATTACCTTGCTTTTGTTAGGCAGGTGAATTGTCCATAACATGCTTTCTGAAAGGAGGTTTTTCCCTTCAGAATTTAATTTATAAGCTCACTCCTGGCAGGCTACGATAGCAGCTACTGTATAAACCTGAAAATGATGACTACTGGATTTCCATTCAAACCTTAGGAATCAATAGAAAGCAGACAAACCACCAAGATAAAGTTCCACCCAACTGCAAAGAGCAAGAACTGCAGGATACCTCACATTGTTTTTACAGTGTCTGCAGTCACCAACCTGTGAAATAGAGACTGCACAATCTCATTTCAGTTTGAAAATCTGACCTGTGCTATGCACACGCTGCACCCACATAATCTGCCTGTTGGAAATGCCTTGGTGCCATACGTATTTCCAGGCAACAGAAAGAGACTCAGAAGACTAGCGAAGACAGTTCAGAATTTCCTGAGACTTACACTGCATTTGGGAAAAGCTTATTATATGGGCTCCTTAGAGATCCTGATCCTACTTACCTTGAAGCAGCAGCTCTACTGTAAGTCAATAACAAAGCAACCTGCACTGTTGTCACTCTGGTTCATACCAAGTTACATATATAAACTTGTTGTTTCTATGGGCAGTGAAGAAATACACAATTACAGCATCACCTTTGGAGTCTGCTTAACTGAACTAACATTGTCTGAAGGCAGATGTTGGCACACTGTGGTCTGATGTCAGCAGCAGTTTCATCGTAAAGCGCTCTGCATTTTATTTAAATGCTTGCTTATAAATGAAAAATGTTACCTATGACCAGGCTTCAATGAAAACAACCCTGTTGCAACATTTGCTGACCTTGTGCATTTCCCACTTACCATGACTGCTGCAACTCCAGCTCCTTTATTACCTTCTCTGAGGGAGGCTGCTACCCATACAGACACAGCTGCTTTGGTGCAGTGAGCCCACACAAGACCCAGTCCATCATATAAGCCTTGGTGGAGCCCAGGGATCAGAATATGACAGAGGTTATGAAACAAGCATGATACAAGCCATGTATCAAGTACAGAGCTTAGCTTTTCAGCTCTTAAAGGGATTGTTGTAAACAGTTGTTACGTTCCTTCTCACTTATACTTCATGATAGACAAGCCAGGTGAGGATGTGAACGTATTAGAATTTAAATGCAAAAAACCTAAATATTCAAAAATCTGCCTTTCTTTGAACAAGACACAATGTGCTTCAGTTGAAAAGGAAATTATCATTTGTCTAATACAAAAGAAATCCTTCTTCCCCAATCACAGCCTACTCTGAAGGAATGACTTTTTCCCCCTCCTTAAGAAGCCAAATGGATGCAGTTCTATAATTTTGGAGTTTTACACAGTATGTGATGGTCCTACTTCACATAAATTACAAGACAACCCATTGTGGGTTTATCAGATTGTGAACCAGCATATGAAAGAAAAAGATTCCCATTGAGAGTGGGTGATAATCTAAGTCGCATAGAATGTAGTCTATAATATACTAGAACACAGAAATGAAATGAAAGACTGGTGCATAAATTATTTCAAGAATACTAGGAAATATTTGGTAGCCATCTGTAAAACTAGCCTTCCTACTTTCATTCGCACCAAAAGAAATCCCATGAATAAATACATTTGGTTCATTTGCTACATTCTGTGCCTACTGCCCAACCTGTTTTGACTCAGAATTTACTTTCACAAGAGTAAAAGCAATGCTGAGAAATTTAGCAGAAGTGCCACAAGAACGTGCAAATTCAGAAGCAATAGAAAGATATTCCTCTGGACACCACTGCTGATATTCAATGGTATTATCCATTACATAAACTCATCTGATATCAACCAAATTCATTTTTCACCTTGCTTTGTTAAAATTCAATGCCAAAAAAGGCAAATTCTGGAAAATAAGAGAATAACCAAGTAATCAGTTGGAATGCAGTAGAGGCAACTTCAATTTTAAGTCAACGATAATAAACTATTCATGTTTTAACAAATATTGTTAAACATGTGTTTCACCAAAATACTGGATGCATTTGAGACAATTTACATTTGACTCACCATACTGGCAGCGAGGACCCTGAAATCCTGCAGGACACTGGCACATCTGGGATCCTGCTTCCGAACATTTCCCTCCATTGAAGCACGTGCCAACAGTGCACAGCACTAGTACACAAACAGAATGAAACAGGGGGTTTTTTGTTGCTTTTGTGCCAAGGATCCGCCAGAATTGCCTCTTCCTGTCATAGTCCTGCTGTAACAGCAACTTCCAAATAAGAAATCCAGCTTTTTATTTCAGTAGAAAGGTAGACTGCAATAGAACTTGTTATCATGAGTATAACTACCATGCTGATATAAAGAAATTTAATGAATAAAAATAAGACTATTATAATGCAGTTTAACCTGAAGATGCTTCAGAGGCAGAAGACAGTTTCTCAGGACTCAAATCACTATCTGAATCCAGAATGGAAGAGATGAACTGCTAGAGAATAATTCAGCAATGGTTAAGAAACACTGGTGTACTAGAAGATGTTATATATGTCCAAGGGAATTACAGTACTTCCCTTCCTCCAATGCGGCACATTATTTATTTACAATAAGCTAAATTCCACATACTTGAGCCAAACTTGCAAAGAGTATCAGATATAGAAGAATAATTCAACCACTTCCGTGCCTTAAAGAATTCAAAGCAAGTCTGCACTGCTCTTTCAGGAAGAAAATTTTATATTGCCACTGGTGCTCAAATATGTTTCAATTCCTTTACAGTAGAGATTAAAATACAGATTGTAAACATATCTTTGACTTCTTACAACAAAACAGGTGCACACTAAATATGTAGATTCAAACTGAAACTAACAGGAATACCCCTCAGGCTTGTTTTTGTTTTTTAAATACAAAGAGACAATCATAAAGGCAAGCTCTCTGAATGCAGCCCTCAAGTTGGTATGAAGATTAAAAAATACATAGGAACAGATGCTAACTTTCATACAGAAAATACAATTACGACAAAACAGTAACAAAACTAAACAGTGAGTAAATTGTTATCTTCTACTCATGTCTTGTTAACAGTGTCTAAAGTGCTTCCTTAGCATTTAAATTAAATTCCGTCTTTTAGGAAAACATCCAATCATGGTTAGAAATTACTGATAGGAACAGGTTCTCATCAGGTAGAGGGCCGTAGGGCAGAAACACAATTACTTCAATGGCAACAGCAGCAGTGAAAAAGCCAAAACCAGTCAGACTCTGCAATGAGTACTATGTCCAAGAAACAAGTGCCTTACAGCACATTACTTTGCATAATTTGGGCAACAGCAATAAATTTGGTTAGCCTGTCAAAGCCAGGCTGGCACAAAGATGCTGCAACAACTATAATCAGAAACTCAGTTTCCTCTGTTTAGATTAAAATTAGAGATACTTGGTGCTTTTACATGTGACAGCTGCTTTTGTATTTTTAAAAGAAGTTTCTTTCCCCATCAATAGATTACCTCTTTATAACTGGAAACCCCAGTTACAAATAGCAAGAAACAAAATCCATCTTTCTAAAAGTAAGCATCAGTAGGAAAGTAAGGCCTAAGGATATCATCTCTCTTGGTTTGCCACAGTTTTGCCACCAACTTACAGTGCAAACAGCCAGGTTCATTGTCATGTTGGACCCATCCAGGGCAGCACTTATAGACAGTCTGACGCTCCATTCTGTACACCTGCTTGTAAACTGTGTAGTACCCAGACCTTTGAAGAGAATAAGTTTAAGAGAACAATCACAACTTCTGTTCCATTTATTCAGATCTCATTGGTAACAAACTGTACTCATACCTCATATTTACTATATGTTTTTCAGCCCCCGTGAGTAGTTCTTGTTAAAAATGAAGCAAATATAGCAAAATGCATCCTGATAATATCCAATAGCTCTAATATACTATGTCCACATATTTTCTGATGAATTTGTATTCAGGCTAGTCAAAGGTGAGTAACTTTGCTTTGCAATCAAATTTGGTTTTAGCTGTTGGGGGAGTCAGATCTCCCATAAGTTCTAAGCATATGACAGAAATAGAAAGAAGTTCAATTTTTCAAAGCAGATGACTTGACAGCTGGACTTCACCTGAAACAGGATGAGACAGGAGCATTTTCTGATAATATAAAATTGTGATCTAAAGCCAGCCAAGAAGTTCATGACATATCCAAAACACAGAAAAGTCACATTTTCTGCTCAGTAATAACAGACTTAAAGTCTCAGCAGGATACGATATATCCATAACTAACTCACACATATTTCAGATGAAATAGTTTACAACTTCTCTCTCAAAAAAAGTTATAAAGAATTTGCACTAAGTTCAGTAACAGAATTCATTTATAACGATAGATAATATATTACCTTCTCTCATAGCCCATACACCACGTCCTCCCTGTGCAACCTTGTTTCCACATCTTGACCATACGACTAAAGGCTTGAACACATGGCTGTTGGTGTCCTACCAGTGCCAGTTCAAACACCGGGCAGACATTTGGCCTTGAGGAAAAGAAGAAGATATACTTTCTTATTTCTAGCACAAAATTTAGAAGTCAAGAGAAATATACATAAAATTATGCTATGTATAACAGCTTAAAACAGATTTTATATTACCATTTAAAAATACTGTAGTTCTATGACTTTTTTCACCTTGAACTGATCCAACAGCTCTCTTGCGAAAATACAGTAACCTGCCAAATCCAATGATTTCAGAATGGCAAATGGTCCACAGACATCACTGGAGCCAAGATTTCATTAACATATTGTGTCCTGATTTCGGCTGGAATAGAGTTAATTTTCTTCCTAGTAGCTTGTATAGTGCTATGGTTTGGATTTAGGATGAGAATAACGTTGATAACACACTGATGTTTTAGTTGTTGCTAAGCAGTGCTTACACTGAATCAAGGACTTTTCAGCTTCTCATGCTCTACTGACTGAGAAGGCTGGAGATGCACAAGAAGCTGGGAGGGGGCAAAGCCAGGACAGCTGACCCAAAGCAGCCAATGGGATATTCCATACCATATGACGTCATGCTCAGTATATAAACTAGGGGAAAGCTGCCTGGGGAGCCACTTCTCAGGGCCTGGCTGGGCATCGGTTGGCAGGTGGTGAGCAACTGCATTGTGCATCACTTGCTTTGTATATTCTTTTATCATCATTATTATTATTACTACTCCTATTTTATTTTATTTCAACTATTAAACTGTTCTTATCTCAACCTACAAGGTTGGGTTTTTTCCCCTCTCACTTTAACTCTTCCAATTCTCTCCCCATCCCACCAGGAGGGAGTGAGCAAGCAGCTGGGTGGGGCTCAGCTGCGGCTGGGATTAAACCACGACATACTGGTTGCACAAGTCACAAGCACGAACACATTCCTGATCGCAATTTTTACACGAATGGCCCAGTTAGGAAAACACAATTGTACGTTGTTCCCAGAAAATGAGAGCTGAAGTGTTGGAGGAGGTTTTGACAGACGACTCGGCAGACACTCTTTGCTGTCTCTCAATAACACCGGCCTACAGTAACCCTTTCAGATAAGGCACCTCACAGGCTGAGGAGCAGATGACTGAGGTGAGGGAGCCTGAGAGGCTCTTCCTGCACTGAGACCGCTGGAAGCCCCCCCACTAAGTCTTGTACATGCAACAGCCCCTATTTCAGCTGATGTGCCAGGGTGGGAATCAAAGACTTGACAACTATAGGCACTGACCTCCACAGCTCACAGCTACTGAATAGCCAGCCTCTATACATACAGAATGAAAACACAGCGCCTGCCTGAGAAAACAATACGTAAACTGAACAAAATATACAATGAAATTCAGGCTCCACACAAGTCAATGGAAGCTGTATTGTCGATTCAAAGGCAGATAAGATTTACCTAAACTATCGCTGTGGAAAATGTATATTCTGCAAGAGCCCCCCTTTGCTACCAGTCCCCTCAGGGAGGCACATGAAATTTGTAAGAGGAAGTATCGCTGTTCTCTGCTGATTATTCCTAAAACAACAAGACCAAAATAAAAGTGTTGCTTTGTAGGATGATACGTAATCTTCATCCTGCTACCTAGCCCCAGTTACAAAAATAGGAGGATTTCAGGAGGTATGGAGGGTCAAAAAAAGAGGTTACATGTTGACGGTTTTGCAGAGATTCTGCCAGCCTTATTCTGATCTCTTTGCCGTGGTGTAAATTAGGAAATGCTGCATGCCAGAAAATAACTGCATAAAACATGCAAGGTCTAACTAAAGCCACAGAACACAGGGGGGTTTGTTGCCTTTTAAGGCAGAGCCTACTGTAACAAAAATGAAATTAATTCAGTGATAGATTGTTAACATAATAATGAAATCATCAATTCCCCAAGACAGCCTGCTCTAGCTGGTGAGGCTTTTCAAATTTAAGCCTCAATGACTAAAACACAGCGGGGAAACAGGGACCTTGTATGTCCACTCCGGTAAATGGTAAACACCATTCAGCAGTTGTGTCATACTGGCTAGCAGATAAGTCCTTCCCTGAATTTCAGTTTGAGATCCCTGTTCAGGCTAGAAAGTAACAAAGAGGAAGACTACTCACGCACTCGTTTTCTCTGTCAATCAACAGAGGGATGAATGTGAGCCTGTGCTAGAAAACAGGGGGGGCTTTTTGCATTAATAAGATAGATAACTGTTCTAGCCCAACAGCTGCCTGACAGTTAAAGTTATCATTAGTTACACTGGATATTGTTAATATCTCATTCAAGATTTACAGTGCTTTTTATCTCAGAGGCCCAAAGTACTTTACAGCTCCCTATTATGCCTGAACACCACGCAAGGTAGCCTTTCTAATAAAAAGGTACATTTTTCATCTGCAGGTCTTCAGGTAGTTTACAAACATCATTAAATTAAACCTACGCAGAACAGGAAAATACTATAAGCGTAATCATTTTTACTGCTGAGCTAAATACTTGGAAGAAACACTGCCTGCCTAGATCAAATCCATTCCACAATATTCCCAGTACTGTGCAGAAGACACTCAGTACTCCGCAGAGGCCAGCGGTCATGCAAAGCACACCCAGAACGGGAAATCCAGCCAGGTCTCCTAAAGGTACTGCGGCTCTCCAAGCTGAGGGGAATACTGGGGACATCCACCTCAAGGTAAAGAGGACCTTCACCCAACAAGGACACTCCAGTAGAGAAACAGATCAGATTTAAACACAAAGCAACCACCCCCTCAGGAATTCCACGTAGCCTACGTAAAGGAAGTTACGAAAAGAAAGTCCAGAACTGTATGCTCTGGTTGTCTTATCTCACAATGGAAAAAAAGAAGAGTACATTTGCTCTTGAAAACCTTATCTTGACAGAAATTAGTTTCCTGAACTAGAATGCCTATTTCTCCCAGGCTTTGGAGGAACTGCTCATCTCTGTCGTCCTAAACCACACTTTCAGTGGAGATCCCTCCCACACTGCTACTTGTTCTTCCTCTTCCACTGCAGAGTCCATTTTCTATATTGCTCCTTATTTCCCATTGCTTGAGTTTGCCCTTGCTGCAGCTGCCAACACCATGAAGCAAGACAGAAGACAGTACCAGCATAGTTTCAGATTGCCTTAAATTCCTCCTGAAACCATCCTTCCTCCACATTCCCATGTCATCTCCATTACTTAGCAATCCTTCCCACATATCCCAGCTACCCCTTCCTCTCAAATTACCTCACCATTTAACATATTTAGCTTAAGTTCAGAGCAATTGTTCCCAAGCCATTCTTAGCACAAAGTCTGTCGTTTGTTTCACATCCAAAGGAGGTCTTTGTATGCCCAAAATCTTGCCTGCTTTTTTTTCCATTACGTCAGTTGATCTAATAAAACCCTCGCCTTACTTAGCAACCATGCCTCACTTAGCAGGCTTTTTAAAATGACTCTCCCTCCAGTGAATAGAACATCATGTACTGATAATTCATGCATATCTCCTTTTATTAGAATTGCCTAAAACTTTCCAGATAAAGGTACATTCATATGCATTGCTCTTCCATAAATAAAAGAGAGAAGCTGACAATTGTTGTAATGGCATACCGAGCCCATCCTATAAATTCTTACTCATGTGATATTGCCATGTTTCCAGGAATAGCTGTATTGACTTCTATGATATAGTTAATAGGAACAAATGGCGCTCACAGAACAAAACAAGCCAGCAGCATAAAGTCATATGTTTATTAAGATTTATTCAAAGTAAGCCATTCCTCCTAGACACCCTTGGGATAATTTAAAGGCAGATATCAAAACCTCTGCTTCACTATAATTAAATCGCAGCAATTGCATAACATGTAATCTTCCGCTGGCAAATAAAACATGCCCTCTCCAACAATTAGCCATCTTCACAATTCCCGACACACATAGTCAACGCACCAGTTTTTAAGGCATCTGACTCATTGCTCTGATACGTTACCTACAAACTTAAGAACTGTTTCTTGAACAAGACCACAACTATTGAAAATACAGTTTTGTATTATGGCATTCTGTTAATTAGACACCATCTAAGACTAACCTGAAACCTGAAGTGGATGTAATGGTATATTTAGAGGAGAGCAGCTCCATTTTTACTCCCATGCCCTTTGCATTCAGAAAATATTTCTTAATGGGAGTTTAAGTGTTAAAACAAGCAAAACACACAAATGTATATTATGTTCTATGATTTGATTGATAGACCAGTCCTTTAAAACCTTTTTAGACTGATGCTCTCTGTTAGCCAAGACTAACACGAAGGCTATTATTAGCTTGTCAGCCTGACTCGAGCAAGCCAGAAAGCTCTTTTAATATTTGCGTAAGGAGACTGCCCTTTAAACAAAGACACCCTACACACTTCCAGCTCAAGACTTAAGATTCTAATGAACAGATAATTAGACCAACATGAAGCAAGAGCAGCCTTGGCTAATCATATGGCTGTGATGCCTGTGAACCACTGCACAACAGGAAAAGTTCAGAGAAAATTAAAAGCATCTCCAGGCGGGATATAATTCATTCCTGTGTTTAGAATTTAAAAAGAAATATGTATCTTCATACAAAAATACAGTCAAAAAAGCACCCATGGAGGTCTATTAAATACTAAGATGGCAAACCTGGCTCAGGAAGTCCCTGAGCCTCAAGTTATTGAGGCTGAGGCAGTTTTTCAGGCAAAGTCTCATTGCACACTCACCCTTTTCTTACTTTCCTCACTAGCCATTTGCTGCCCACTCCTGGAAGCGGCCCACAAGCTCGAGGGACTCTGGTCTCACCCACCCAGCATTTCACAGCATTTGGACATACAGACAGCATCCTTGAAGTCTTCAGTGAGTCACTAGCAATTGTGGTCATTCATCCTGAGCTGCAATTCTATGTCTTTCACCCCAAGCTGTCGTCACCACCACTATCACCTCAACCAAGCTCCCCCGAGAAGGGATTGCAGCCTTCCCACAACTCATGGCAGAAAACAGATGATAGAAACAGCATGTCTACAATCTCCCAAGTGAGGTTCTCTGCAGTTTTATCCTTGCCCATGATTCTGCAAGTCTGAGAAGGATATCAGTGCAGCTGATTTTACACACACTCACCCAAGAATAAATGATTTTATATAGCGATAGATGAACTCTTACGACAAAGTGCACATGGCTTTCACATAACAAAGGAAGAGACCGTGACACGTACAGGCCATCTGCTCGTCGGAGCAGAGAGGCAGCTTTCTGCACACACTCCTTGGCACATGTGGTCCAAAAGGGGCAAACAGAGGTGAGGAGAAGGGAAGACAACTGAACGCACAGGAGCTAGAAAGGGAACAGTTCCACCATTTCAAGAGGTACATTGTATCTCTGTGACAGCGATATTTTCTTATTCTGTCTGGCATGATCCTAACACCTAGCTCTTTGAATGACAATCAAATCTCTCATTCTATCAATCCACATTTTTCCAGCTCAAATCAAGAAGCTAAAGGTAGGTAGATTTAATGGTAGTGAGAGAGCAAACACACATCAAGATATCCCTAAAGGTTTCTTTCAGCAGCGCAAACTTTAAATCAAAACATTAATGAATACAGAAGCAAAGAATGATCTTGCTGTCTGATTTTAGGTCTTTCCACAGAGACTCAGTGAATGACACCGCCTTCTACACCAAACCAGAAGGCTGTTAACATCTTCCTAAAAATGAGATATTGTAGCCTGCATTGCCTTCAGCTGAAGAATTTGCAGCCTGAACACTATTGATCTTCCCATGAAACAGTCAATAGCTGTCATAGCAAGTGACTTGCCAGAATTCTGTATTTTCAAAACACTAATTGGTCAGTGCTCCTTCCTTTTATACCGTTATTAAAGGTTTAGAAAAGCATAGTCTATATGCTTTTGCAGATTTAGTCTGAAAAGATCAAATGAGAACTTTCCTTAAGGAAACCAAGATTATAGTCAGGGCTAAATTCTCCACTGCTGTGATGACAACTAGTGGTTTTGCTCTAGAGATACACTGTTGTTAATCAGAACATAGTTGTGCATTCTACAATGGCTTTGGCTAGAAACTTCTCAGGCTAGAAAATCGAGTCAATCTTCTCACCTCCAACCACCCAAGCAAAACATCCCCAGCTTCTTATAAAAGAGACCTCTAGAAAGGCAAGTTGACATCAATGCAGAAACATGCTGCACTGTAGAGGAGAAAAGGTCAGCAACATGATGTTGTATGCAAACAGGATGTTGATTAAAAGTTTGCTATAAATATCATCTCAAGTGGAAAGGAGAGAAAAGCAAATTTCATCTGAACACAGAAAAAAGTCATATTAGGAAACAGTCCACAGAAACAAAAGGTCCAAAGAACAGTTATATATATTTATTTATATAGAAACAAAGATATAGATAAATTTTGTCTCTACACATATATTGCTTAACAGCAACAATAATTCACAAAGACTGGAATGACAGAAAAGGCTACTCTTCCTTTTTAAACTGCCAAACTCCCCTTTCTACCCTTAATCTATTTTAAGGCTCATTTCCTCACATTTCCCAGATAAAATTAATCAGCACTACCAGAGACAATTAGGACATCCTGCTCCCTTGACCACTAATCAATCCCTGCTCTCTACTGATCCTGTATCAATATTTGTGATGTTTATATGCCCTCTGGGATATGGATTGTAAGCACCAAGCTCATTTAGATTAGGTCTCATTATCACTACTATTCTCTGGATCTGTGGACGAAGGTCCACCACAGAAGACTCTCCTAACCCCACAGGTTACTAATGCACTGCTGTGTCTTATTCACATCCTCTCTCTGATTAGATGGAGCAGCTAAATAACATGAGAGTTCTTTCAGCCTTTGTGCACTGCATCTAGATTAAGAGCAAATCAATATGAGATGATTAATTACACACTCAGCTATTATAACAACAATAAGATTTTTAGTTCCTACTGCTATCAAAGCACAGCGTCTGTCGTTTAGTTTCCATTTAACTATCCTCCTCCCTCCCCCAAGACAGAATAATCTATTTTGGTTAGCAAGAAAAGCAGAAGATAAACATGCACATCCAGACCATTTAACTATTATTTGCCAAGTCACCTGGTTTTGCATTTTAAATCAAGGAGTGATTCCCTCCCCTCCCCACCCCCAATAGTGTCACATAGCCTCAGTCCCCCAGTTTTATAGTTTCTTCGACTGGCTGACCTCTGCAGGCACTAAGTGGCTGCTGCAGCATCAGATAAGGCATCAAGTAAAGTACAGACCCAAAGGGTGGCAAATGCAGTATCACCACTTTGGCATACAACTCTGACAACCTCCAAATACCTGTCTTCATTCATGTTCAGGGGAGTGTGCATATCACTTTCATCTATTGTATCTAAAATAGTTGAACATCCCAGAATATGGCTACTTCGGCATGACTCATTGTAAACAAAGAAAATTCACTACCAAAGTAATAGTACAATAATTGCAGTGGCTACCTGATATTAGCATTTTCTCATATCCATTATGTTCTTTATTGTTAGATGCCTTCTGCACACCTCCACTGATTTCTACACTGGGGTTATTTTAAAACAAGTGACTAAAAGAACAGCATCCAGGAGTGTGTTCAGCATCACTGCCAGTAACCAGGCCTGCCAAGCCTCACACAGCACCGACAAACCTTTCTAGCGTGCAGACTGCTTTACAGACAATTTAAGGACCTTTGTCCCAAGGACCCAACTCTAACGTAATTAGAAAACCATATGGGAGGTCACATATAAGGAGGCTAAGAAATAGTTTGCATGTACTCATTGTTAAGACAAAGCAAATAATTGTCCAGAATTCAGAAAAAAAAAAGCATTAAAAAAATTGTGAAACTATAAGAGGAAAGCATCAAGTAGCAGCAGTCATCTCTAGATGAAATTTCACATCAGCTACACCAATCTCAATTATCATTCCACTGCAGAAGAGTGAATAATAAAAGTCACCCCGGTAAATCTGCCAGGTACACACACCTGAGCTTCTTCTGGCAAGAAGGCACAAGACTTGATGCTAAAATATTAAAATAAAAATCACTGAAAAATGTCATACCACTTGTGCCATAAGGAGAAAAAGCTCATTTTGGTTTACAGCAAGTGCCACATTGCTTGACAGTGAAACTAGCTAGAAGGCAGTGAAATCCTCCGTTTCAGTTTGGCAACCAGTATCTAGGAATTGTTCACTGCTTTTGTGGTGAATGTCAGATTTTAACAGTTTAGAGCCAACCCTTCTTTTCTTGAAAGCTTACTTTTGAAGTAACATTTAATATATGCGAGAAAAGTCCCTAGATGCCAATGTTTTAAGTGTTAAAATATTCAGTCTTTTACCCCCCTGTAAATCTTTAGCTTGATACCACTGATGCAAATGCCCATTTGATTTTTTTTTTTTTTTTGAAACATTAAGCAGTTTTGGTAGAGCTAAATGTTTTATGAATTCTAGCCACAAAAAAAACATGGCAACTAACAGGCATGCATTAGTGGATTAGTGTTCAACAGTGGTAAACAGGGGAAAAAAAAAAACCTCAAACATTTCTATCTTTCAGATTAGAAACTTATACTGAGGTTCTAAATAGCCCACAGATTCCTGGTGTTACTTTACAGACAAAAAAAGATGGACAAGCCTTGCCTCATGAAGAATACAATTCTAAGATGTAAGTTCATGCACCTGTATTTTTCACCGTTGATGATGCATCGGTCAGGGAGAGCACTAGCAATTACAAATAGAAGGACAACCACTGAAGAGTATGGTAAGGGTTGAGGTGTATGGAAACTCATTTCCTATACAGGAATAGTCTCACCTGAAAAGATTAGGCCCAAAATACCCAAGTGTTTCATAATTTGAGATTTTTTTTGTTTAAAACAATACAAAGTACCTTATAAAGCCTGAGATATTATGATATATTTTCAATATTGAATTAATTTGTTTACATAAAAAACACAGTCTGGCCATGGTGTTCTCTACTAAGCAAGATTTGAACCAAGTTCTGCTCTGACTTACAAAGGGAAGGCAGTATGATGTTTCTACTAAAGAATACAAAAAAAGAACATCAGCACTCTGCCTTAAATAACATTCCTCTTTTCACGCACATGAGATAAAATATTCATCCATAGGTCAAAGGCATTGAGAGAAATACAACTAAATGTACAGCTCAGCTTGTGTATGCATTACATCCGAAAGCATACATCTGCTTACGTAAAAGGCAAAAATCTCAAGTTTACCTCCGGAACAATTAATGACTAGTTTTAAACCAAGACCAGCATGGAATCCAAAGTATAAAACCAAGACTACATATGTTCAGTACACAATTTTAAAATGCTTTGATTGAGCAGTAATGAAAGGAAATTTCTTTCTCCTCAGAAATAAATTAAATGCAATAGATTTTAGAGAGAAAGTAAGCAATAACAGGCTTGAATTTCAGAAGAAGGAAATCTATTAACTGTGTTCAAAGAGAGAAGGTATTTAATTGGTGAATAACACGAGTCTGCAATATGGTCTGTTAACTCTCTGAGAGCCAAAGCATTGCTTCCATCAAAGGAGGTTCTGTTGACGAGTCACCCAAAGACTAGGTTTTACATTACCAGATAATCTTATCCTTCCTCACCAGAAGATTTCTTCAAATTTATCAAAAATACTCCATGTTCTCTGTCATACCTAGATCACGGCATGCCTAGAACTATGATAAATAAGCAGTGCTGGATATAAACAATGCAGAAGAAAGAAGTCAAAGCAAAAAGCAGGCAGTTTTCCTAGAAATCGGAAACACTGCAAACACAGAGTACATGCACATAATAAATGTATGTATAAATAACTAAACTAGATCAACAGTTCATAATGCAGCACAATGAAACCTAAAGAAAGGCTGACAAGTTCTCCCCTCTTAGGGTGTATTTTTGAGGAGTAACTTAAGAAGCCAAATCCCATTAAAAGTGAATGGGAGCAGGGGCTTCCCTACCTTAAACTTGCAGATTTCAGACTCACACAGTATATATAAACTATTGTGATTATGGGTGGCAAATTTCTAAACCTCTTGCAGGTACATTATGTGATTTCTCCAATATGAAAACAGGTATTTATAAAACTGGAAAATATTTTACAGTCAATCATGAGATCAAGTTCATCTTTGATAAATACAGCAACTTCAGGCTATCACATTTTATGACCATGTATATTCATAATCTCATGGCTATTTCAGTGTTCAGGAGGAACTCGTGACCTCATTTTTCTCCTGAAGAGCAGGAAAACGTCATAAATCAGGAAAAGAACTGTAGCATGATGACACTCATTCATTATCTTTAAGTCTCCCACCAATGAATATACTGGGGGAGAAAAAAAGAGCCCTTACCATCTGTTTAAAGACTAAATTCAAGATTAATTTTCCTCTAGAAACTCTGAAACAGAGGCTTTACCTGCAAACTCTTGAAAAACATGATTCTGTGTTATAATGCTGACCAGCATGAGCTCTATCTGGTGGTAAGATACTGTAGTGCACAGGCTAGAATGACTATTTTTTGTTCAGCATGATGCTCACATTCACAAAGATGAGAAACATCTCAACTCTTCAACATTTATTTTTCTTTCCTAGCAACAACTACTCGATATTAAAGGATTGGGGGGGCAGAAGCAGAACAGGACAGCAGGACAAGACTGCCATAACTTCTATGCCAAAGCATTTAAACCACACTTACTAAAATCACGTTATCCAAACCTCAAAGGCTGGAGGTAGCTACCATTCAAGAACACTGAGGGTTTACTGCAACCTTACAGATTCTAGGCAGACAGGACTGGGAAAAAGTACTTGAGGTTTCAGCTCAAAAATTTTTTAGGCAAAATTCAGTAGTCTAAATCAGAATTTGGCAGTGGACTCTGGGTTGCCGGCATCACTTCAACCAAGGTTTAAAAAGACTTGATAAGAAAGACTTAACTTAATCTTACTTAAGGTAAGATACAAATTTAAATACACCACAGTGGCAAATCAGGTCCTTATTTTCACTAGAAAACCTGCAATTTTTTTTAATTATCAAATCTGTGAAGATAGGATATCGCATTCGAAGAAATGGAAGGAGATTCTACTACTTTACTTATTTCAGCTCCAAAAACTAAACATACCTCAGGCCCTTACTTAACACTAGGAATGCAAACTTTCTTCACACCTGCAAATTGGCATCACTGGAGGTGAAAATACAGTGTATTGGCTAAACAGCCAATATACCGAGACAATTTCTCACCAAGAAATGATTACACAACCTACTTTTCACATCATTTGGACAGTATTATGACAAAACTCCAGGCTTCAAGTTTAAGCTGTATCACTATACACTTTATAGAAGCATTTTTTTTGCGTTACTTTGTTTTCTGCACTGCATTCCAACATATTCAAAATGACATGCAGTTTGTTCCACTGCAGCAATCAAAATTCTGACGCATTTCTTCATATGGAAATGCTTTGTACATCAGTAGCTTATTTTGAAATACATTCCAGTCCTCAGAAAAAGTGAACTTCACCTTTTTAATTACACCTCCTTGCCTAAAAAAAAATTGTTATTTATACTACTTTGAAATATTGTCCACAACCACACCTGATTGCAGTGAGACATGGTGCAACACTAGTCCTGTATCTCTGTAGCCCAATCACTGGTACAGTTAAAGGACCAAGTCTGCTTGAGTGTTGCAAATGTAGGTATCATCTGAATGCTAGATTTTGCTTTTGGGAATATGATTTATCTGGAGGAACAGGAGTAAGCCTACAGTGCCCCACAGAATTGAAGAAGCTGGAAAACAGTTACCGAGCCAGGAATCCAGCTCTAAACCCAGGTGTTCCTTGGAATGTGACCAAATTTACTTGCTTATGGATAGAATAAAAATATGCAGCTGCAACATTTGAGCAGTCAAAAAACCTAAAGAAAATAGGTTTTTTACAAGATTGTGACTGGATCCTCTAAAACCTAATCAGACCCTTTAGATGCTATCCTGGACCTGGAGAACTACAGAGCAAGTCAATGGGCTTAACGTTGGCAGGGACAAAGTTTATCCCATGACTTTTTCAAAGTCGTCCTCACTCATGTGTCACTTGGGAAGAGAAGAATACATTCTTGAGCCATGTCTAAGTCCTAACTATGAAAGGTAGTATTTATTGTACAAATCGGGTTCCTAGCACATACCTCATAACCGCTCCTGCCTTTTGCTCTGTCCTATATAGCTAACTATGAGCAAACATCTGTACTTCTAAAACTTGTAGCGGAATTATTTCTCTAGGAGAGGATTTACCACTTCTGACAGCAACTCTACTCTTAGTTCCTATTTCTGCACTGTCCCACAACTACCCCCAGCCTTCTGTGAAGCACGATCCTGAAAGTAAACTCAATGCTAGACAACCTACATGACACTTATATCATCATTCTATTACCCCAATTTTGAACTACAGAGCTCACTGCAAGGTGAGCTGCTAACAATGTGCTTTTTATGACATGAGATGGTTAATACCTCATTTCAAGGCCTAAATAGCATGCTTTTCAGTGAAAACTGCGTATTTGTTCTCTGGTCATTCCAGAGTTCCCTAAAGTTCTAATATAAGATCATTAAGGGCTAATTGTCTGGAAACATAGCTGATGGAAATAGCTAGTCATCCTATAATCTGTTCTACATTAAATCTCCTCAGGGGGCTTGGAAGCAGAAAACCAACATCCACACAGATCCCTTGCACTTTTAGCTAGCAGCAAATACTCAAGTTAGCAGCAGAACAAAAACAATTACAAAGAATATCCTGTATATCCTCAGCCACTTAAGATCTCAATCAAAACAACAACAGCAAATGCTAAAGAAGGAAGCACCCGGCATGGTATGTTCCAAGGAATACATTTGTTGTTCTTATCCCATTGACTGCAGATGACCAATGCCAAAAGAACACAACAGAATTACTAAAAAAAGGCGATTCATGAAAAGCATCCTTTTGGACATTTCACTGTTTCTTGGTGAAGGCTGGCAGGCTTACTCCTAAGGAGTAATGACTTCTTGTATTTCTGTTTACATCAAAGGTAAAGTCCCTAAATAGTGTCAAGTAAGTTTGGAGTAATACTTATACTTGCCCTAGCTCAAGAAAAGCAGTAAGAATTATAGTAATTGCAGGAATATGCCTCTTGGGAAAAGCACCCAAGGCTCTGCCACAGATATGGGGGTTTGGGTGGGATTTTTTGATTGCTGCTGGCTAATAGTGCACTGCTGCTCCCAATGACTCAAGCCCAACAGTAATATTCTCCTATAGTTTCATTTCCAAAAGGGAATGTTTCCTATATTTTTTTCACCGACGCTATCTTTAAAAAGGTAAAGCAAACAAAAATTGTTTGGAGGCAATTCGCAGTTAACACCACCTCCAGCTTCAAAAGTGCAGAATCATAGTTATTACAGATATGTCAAATGCAAATAGATTAATGTAGACCAACAGTATTCTTCCCCATTGCAGAGTAATTGCTTATAAAGAGAGCAAGAAGCATGCCTGAAAGAAACACAAGCACACTTAAAAATGAAAAATGCTTTACCAGAAAATGAACTTGACTTCTCTAAACATTGTGATGGATACTTGGTGCTCTAGCAAAATGGAGTAATATAAACCACCTTAAAAGCACTTCTAGGAAATACATATTTACATGATAATGCATAGAAAACCAATGAGCAATAGGCTTAGAAATTTTAAATTTTGTGACAGAAGAAATAACTAAATTGAAACCAAATACAAGATAAATTAATTATAGAAGGGTGGGATGAAGTTAATTAAGTCAAAAATAGGAAGAGCAAAGAGGTTAGAAATTAGGGTATACACAGACATCTGAAAAGGCTGTTGTCAGGTTGCTGGGGGG
>NW_009203534.1:17916-18504 GCF_000690835.1 Fulmarus glacialis | reverse complement strand
CCCATGGTCAAAGAAGCCAAAATTCCGCAATACTGAATGTTTTGTCTAAATATGTAATTTGTTTTTTAGGCACTTATATAAACATTACGATTTATGGTGGCCCTGGGTGCTACTGACTTTGCTAAAGTTGTCAATTCTTAGTATTTCTAAAGTCAAGATGCATGTTTAGGTGAATAGCCGTGGGCGTGGGTGGTTAGCTCACCTACAGCGGTTGTCTGCAAACATTGACCACCGTGGTATGAGTAGATGGCACCTTTAGTATCATCAGTAAATGGAAAAGCTCTTTATAGGTAATAATGTCTTTAAGGATATAAACAAGAGCAAAATATATAGGTTAGTGTAGATTATCAGCTGTAAGAATAGCTCTAAGACTATTAGCTATAAGAAAAGCTAAGAAGTACAGAACATTTCTCACAAGCTTATATTAATATGAGGAGTAGGGTGTTTTTTTCTGAAACACAATATACTACTGCAGTGTGTAGCTACTTCGTTATACTTTCTTCAGTACAGGTATGTCTTGCAACATCTTGTACTCTCTCTTGGGACTAGATATATATGAAGCATCAGCAGCATAATTTTGCTCATGTG
>NW_009203534.1:0-17885 GCF_000690835.1 Fulmarus glacialis | reverse complement strand
TACTCTGTCTCTAGCTAGACTCATGTAGCAGTTATAAAAGATTAATTCAGTGTTACGTTTCTGTTTAATGAAAGAATTGAAGTGAGCATTTCTGTTGAAAATTTCAGATTTCAGGTTTAGAAATTATGATCTTTATTATGCTTTTTAAAGGGCACATAAGATAAGTGATCTATATTGAATTATAATTTTTTATTGAAATCTTTCTTTATCAGGATACCCGTCCCAGCATCTTAATTACAGTCCTCTTTGTGCTTTGTTGTCTTTACTTTGCCATTTCAAAATACATTGTACATATTTCTTAACTGGACATGCAGTAAATAACCTGTAGAAAAACTAAGGGCACTGCATAACAGAATGACGCAGATTTGCAGATCTTGCTGTATATTATAGTTTTAATTTGGATTTTCTGTTTTGTCAATACTAAGATTTCAAATGATATGTGTATCTGAGGAAGGAATAGCAGCTTTGAGGCAATTTCTGGTAGGATTCATTTATACGGCAATGTTCCAAAGGAGAGAGAGTAAAGCAGCAACACAGAAAGTTCCAATTTCTGTCCCTTGAAGGTCCTTTCTCTTCCCGCCCCCTCCCCCCCCCATCTTTCTCTTACAAAATTTACTTGCATTATTAATGAAGTTCAGTCCCAGCACTGGTGTGGAATCTGAAGGGTAAACTCAATCAGCAAGTTTGAAGTCCTAATCCTTGTAAAGCCAGTGTGAATAACAGATGATATTAAGCCAGGCACAGTAGATGGTACCTGTTCAGCAATTGCTGTAAATGTGACCTCATTGATTCTATGTGTTTTTTCCCCTCTGTATTTTACAGAGCACATTGATTTAGGAAGAAGTCTTTGGCTTATGCCCATTAATGTTAGAATGATAGAAAAATGTGCAAAAAGATTTGGTGATTGCTGTGAACTGAAAGCCATTATCTGGTTTATTAGCAAATTAGGGATTTGTTTTTAATTATGATTCTGCTGCAAATATCACACACTATATTGTATAAATGGGGTTCTTTTCTGAATTTCATTAATAGATTTTACTCCAGCTGCACTCCCTAGAAATTTAGAAGGGAAATCGTGACCAGGCCTGCACTTTCTTAGAACACAACAGGATCAGCATCATATCTTTAAATAGATTTCCTGGACCTCCTCAGGAAGGAGAAGGAACGAGCAAGGCCCCATCTCACTGTTTGCTTGGTCTTTAACTTGGCTAAAAAGAGGTGTCAGTTGTAATGCGTCCTGGAGAGTCACCCACCGGAGAAGCAGCAGGCACTGTAGCATTTTCGGACCCTTGCATGACAGTCAATGGCAGTTGCCTGTGGAAGGATGGAAAGACTGAAGGGTTGAAATTCAATAATCCTTTCTGTTTTGAAACACTAATTAGCTGTCACATAGTTCTGCTGCCAGTGAGCCAGCTACTGCAGTGGGCTCTTATTACCATTATCAGCAGGCAAAGAGCTGAATACAAAAGGAAGGAAGCTAAAGAAAAAGGAACATCTGACTGAGACAAAGGTTGCAAAATAAGTAAAAATTGCCCAATGTTATGTATTTTGTATCAGTAAGAAAAGGAAATTCATCTGATGTCCTGTTTACTGAGCCAGCAGAAGCTTGCAGTGCTAGAGTCGATACCCTGCAGTCTTCGAGTGGGCCTATTTTATATCATTTAACAATTTTATATAGTAAACATAGCTTTGTTACTTATGAGTCCTAAAGGGAGAGCTCCTTTCAGAAGTTGTTTAGTGGATATACAGAATATCTGAAGGCTACATTCAATGATGCTAATTGGTATGGGATTAAATCATCCCATCAAATGACTCCAGTGTAAATTTTGCATGCTAAGGTGCAATGTAAGAGGGAATTTGTGTTTAAGTGCGTAAAGGTAGCCAGGGATGTCTGCCAAAAAAAAATAAAGTATTTATAAAATGCATTTTTTTATCTAATTTCAAGTTGTTTGAGATTGGTACCTTTTGTATTTGAAAGTCCATTTGCATCTTGAATACAAATATGTTCTTGGTGTCTGCTTTGTGTTTATGCCTTCTGTGCCTCGTGTGTTTTGTTTTCTGTGTACATGTTCTTTATGGCCACCTTAACTACCCATATAAATGTGTCTGTCCACATTTTATAGGTAGTTGTCCACTCCCATTGTATGTTTTTTTCAGTATGCAGGTGATAATGCAGAGCAATTCACCATATACTATCCATGTAATTTCTGTTTTGGGTGTTTTGGCAGCTCAGCCAAAATACAAAGTTTCAGCAAGTTTATCCTTTGCATTTCAGGATTATAATGATGAAATTCGCCAGGAGCAGCTGAGAGAACTGTCGTATTTGAATGGTTCTGAGGATTCAGCACGTGGACGGGGCATTCGAGGAAGAGGGATCCGTGTGCCACCTGCAGCTCCTTCAAGGTGTGGTAACCTGAGCTATTATGCTAATAGCTTTAGAAAGTGTACACAGTGGTAAAACAAACATAGTTTAAAAAAAAAAAAAAGAAAACCACATACCCATCGTGGTCAGTAAACCAAAATATTTTTTTCTGATAACTTGTGTGGTCTATGTTGTGCCAGGTTCTCTGATCTACAGTTTACAGGCTACAGTGGGTGATATACAAGTATCAAACAACAAATCAGAGCAGATTATGAAGCTAGTGAAAGGATATTTCTAGGAAAGAGTATTGTTATGCCGGCACAGAATTGGTATTGTCAGTACCATAAAATCATTGGTAAATAAAATAGTGTAGTCAGAGAAGGCTACATAGTCTGAATGGAACTTTATTTGCCAAATAATTGCTTCTTTTTGTATGCATATTATATCTATAATATGTATATTGCATTGTATATTATTTGTTGTATGGGTTATCAGTTTTATGTGAATTTCATTGGCATCATCTGAAAACGTTGGTGTATGAATGTTTCCTGAATTCTTCCAAGTATTTTTTCGTATATGGGTAACAGATAGCTCTGCTTGTTCATGAGGCCAGTGTATAATCTTAATACACTCCTTCAGACTCATTTGTCACTGTGAACCCGAAGAAATTTGTTGCCTCAGGCATCTACGTTACCTAGCTACTTCTAGGCGTCTGTAGAGATCATTTCAGGATGGGTCCTAAGAAATCCACTTTTATTTTGGAGGAAGTAGGATATGCAGGTACCTTATTTTATTCTGACAGAGTTGTTATTCTTTGGTAATTGAACTGTCTGATCTTGCCTATGACCTTTTTTTTTTCTTTCCCCTGAAGGTGTCTATCATGTTTTCCCTCAGTTCTTCTTGAATGGATTTTTTTATCAGTAGTACGATGCACATACATAGGATTTTTTACACTTGTCATTCATGACCATCTTCCACTCAAAGTCTTTTTGAGCTCAGAAACCAGTCTTCCTTACACCTAAGATCTCTGAAGGGCTTGACTTAATAGTGATGTTCAGAACATCACTGCAACAGACTGGCAGCTTTTAAATTAGGTTCAAAGGATAATCAGTAGAGCGCTGGCCCCCACTTCCTGCAAAATACCCGAATGATTGGATCAGTTGGACAGATACAGGATCTTGGATGCTTTCCTTATTTACCAGTCAGAAATCCCAGGAGAATATTTAAAAAAAAAAAAAATTGCAACTGAAGTATTTTAAGCTAAATATTTATGCTAATAATTTATGCTAATAGCATAATTATATTTATGGTGGTGCAGTTGATATGCTTGAGGGAAGGGATGCCATCCAGAGGAACCTTGACAGGCTTGAAAAATGGGCCCATGTGAACCTCATGAAGTTCAACAAGGCCAAGTGCAAGGTCCTACTTCTGGGTGGTCACCAGTGTCAGCCCAGACAGGAGATGAAGGGATTGAGAGCAGCCTTGCAGAGAAGGACTTGCGGATATTGGTAGGTAAAAAAAACAGCTGGACATGAGCCGACAATGTGCACTCGCAGCCCAGAAGGCCAACCGTGTCCTGGGCTGCATCAAAAGAAGCGTGGCCAGCAGGTCGAGGGAGGTGATTCTGCCCCTCTACTCCGCTCTCACAAGACCCCACCTGGAGTCCTGCGTCCAGCTCTAGCGTCCCCAGAACAAGGAAGGCATGGACCTGCTAGAGCAGGTCCAGAGGAGGGCCACGAAAATGGTCAGAGGGCTGGAGCACCTCTCCTATGAAGAAAGGCTGAGAGAGTTGGGGTGGTTCAGCCTGGAGAAGAGAAGGCTCCAGGAAGACCTTAATGCAGCCTGTCAGTACTTAAAGGGGGCATGTAAGAAAGACGGAGAGAGACTTTTTACCAAGGGCTGTAGTGCCAGGACAGGGGGCAGCGGTTTAAAACTGAAAAAGAGTAGGTTTAGTTTGGACATAGGGAAGAAATTGTTTTCGATGAGGGTGGTGAGACACTGGAACAGGTTTCCCAAAGAAGTTGTGGATGCCACATCTTGGAAGTGTTCAAGGTCAAGTTGGACAGGGCTTTGAGCAACTTATCTAGAGAAAGATGTCCCTGTCCAAGGCAGGGGGTTTGGACTAGGGGATCTCTGAAGGTCCCTTCCAACCCAAACCATTCTGTGATTCTGTGATTTTAAAATTGGCTACTGAAACTTGTAGTAAAGTAGTGAACATCACAAGCTAGCGCTATGGGTTTGGTTGTCTCAGCAGGGAATGAGCCACAGCTCATACTGCTGCGGGAGACCCGAGTTCCATTCACAGCTCTGGATCTGGGTGTCACGCATGGTTATACCCGGCACTCAGTCTTCAGAAAGGGCAGCACACTCAGGAGCGTACTGCTCGGAAACAAAACTCACAGATTGCTTCCCTGATATATCCCCCTTCTAATTTGTCATATGGTGTAGTTACAAGAACCTCTTTTTAACCAGTAACAGCTTCTTCTGACTTACCAGTTAGTACAGCAAGGTGGATATAGCATAAATAAATGGTCCTACTCTCCTTTTATACTCTTGCTCTACTTTGCCTTGCCATCCTGCAAGTTTCTGCCATCCTGCATCGTCTTCTGCCAATCAGTTTCTCCCACCCACCAATAAATACAAGAATGAGAGTGATGACTGCTCTTGTAAAATAGTTTGAGAGCAATAGAAAAAGTTCCTCACTGTCTTTTTCCTCTAGAACTACTTTGGAGTAACTGCAACACTGTGAATTACACTAGCCCAGAATTTCATTAGTACAGGCAACAAGAGGATCGGGTGTAAAAGGCATTGGATGGCTTAAAAATAATGCCTTTCCATAATATGAGTTCTGCCTGAGAGATTGCCTAGAAGTGCTTGACGTTGTAGCTGCCAAAACCGCAGAGTTATACAATACTTTAAATAATAGTAAAAATATAAGAACCTTTAAAATGCAGTAACACTTGTATGTCCTCCTTGCCGTACACGCCAAAGTGATCACTCCTTTTTGCTCCCCGCAGGGGACGTGGGGGTGCGATTCCTCCGCCCCCGCCTGGACGGGGTGCCCAAGCACCCAGAGGAGCACCGGTGACCCGTGGAGCCCTCCCCGTCCCACCAGTGGCGAGGGGCGTGCCCACCCCTCGAGCAAGGGGTGTCCCGGCTGTCCCGGGCTACAGACCACCCCCGCCACCTGCACACGAGGCCTATGAAGAATATGTAAGTAACCACATACATTCATAACAGATGTGAGCCAAACTCTGTGGTGAACATCAAGTACCTCTGAGTTGGAAGACTCCAGGCCAATAATTCCTCTGTCTCTACTACTTACCCCCTGCTGCTGAATTACAGTCTGGGTGGTGTAGCGTGCCTGCAGACCTGTGTTTTGGGTGATGTGGGTTCGTAGAATTGTTCAGTTAGTTTTGAATATGAGAAGGACGTGCTGGTTAGCTCTCAGGGCATCATGAAAGAGCAATACAGATATTCTAAAGACTATATTATAACTAAAAGTCACTGGTTACTGTTGGCAAGTTCTTAGGAATAGCAGAGTATATCCTTTGTGAGAAAAAAGGGGATTTTTTTCTTCTTCTGAATCCTTTTTATTACATATAAATATATATATGTATATTTGTATTCAACATTGTGTTACAGATACATAACAAATAGAAATTCAGGCAATTTTCATGAAAGCTGATACAATGATGCACATTTAGCAAGGAGCAGTACTCACTGTCACCTTTTCTTACGAGGTGTTAAAAATAATTGCGCTGTAAACATCAAAGCTTTCAAGTCATCCTCATTAATGTTCCCTCCTGGAACTATCACCATAACAACAGATATCCAAGTAGAGGAGAAAGTACCATCAAATATGATGTCTGACTTTTTCCAGCTGTGGCAAATACAAGGGTAAATGAACATCCCATCCACTCCGTAATCCTGTCACTAGGAGAACCATTGAGAAGATACAGTATAATTGAGAAGATGCAGTTTTATTCAATTAAAGGTCTTCCTAGAACTGAAGAAAGGAAATTGAAATAGAAATTAATCTTTGCTGGTAAAGCTTTACTCAACCATCTGTATTTGTAGAGTGGAGATTAGATCATGGCCACTTCAAATCAGGGACGTGCATTCTGTTATGCCAAGAGTCACAGCTGAACAACAGCTGCAAAAAGGGAGGGGAAGAAAGTCACTCTCTGTTATTATTTACCTCAACAGAGTTTCCATCTTTAAATGAGGTAAAAGTCCTGCTAAAAAAGGAATTTAAAAAGTATACCCCTCCTTGATAGATAGCATATTATCTGTTAGTATCAAAAGGTATGAGACCTTCCTTTCTGCGCAGAACTGTGTCTTTTCCTAATCCATGAGTGACAAATTTCAAAACAGAACCCTTGTAATGTTAGATTAAGATTATAAATTAAGTAAATATTTTTCTTTTTTTTTTTTTTTTTTTCATCTACAGTACTGGTAAATGTCCTAAGGTGTTAAACAGTTTTTAGGGAACATTTCTTACACTTTTTCTGGATGATAAATATATGGAAAGTAGAAGGAGATGTTGAGGCAACTGGATTATCAAGGTTAGGAAAGCATTCAGCCAATTCCACATTGTTTTGAAAGGCTTACACTCTCAGGAGCCCAAAATATACACACAATTAAAGGAGTCAGTTTGTAATACATTATTCCAATAAAAACAAACAAATGTGTTTGTATTTCGCCTACTTAGATAGTAGCAAGAAACATCTTGCTTTGTAGGACAAATTTAGATGTTTTGGAGATCCTTCCATCTCCTATGTCCTTTCAATATCTATATTCCACAGCTGGGAATATATGGGCTTCCCCTGACTTGCTGTCATCCACCAGTTTGCAATGAAAATCTCTTGCCATTTTGCAAAAACTTGTAAGTGCAATCTAAAACATCTCGGTATCTTATGGACTGAGATAATAATTAAAACTCTGTTGGTGTGCAAGTAGAAGGAAAAGTTCACTGTCATATATCTATATATGAATTTGTAAATGATATTTAAGGGGAAAATATTTTTAATTTTGCAGGAAATAATCAACACAGTTTTTCTTTCCAAATAAACCATTATGTCACATATTTAATGGGATACTAAAAGCAAGTGGATCTATTTGTTGACCAGGAACAAATGTCATGTGTAATTGCTGTTCTTTCACACTGAATCCTAGAGATGAAAACTAATTTATAATGAATAATTTATCCAATTTATTTTGTCTCATTTTCTGCTTGTAGGCAGCCCACAAGCATATTAGAATTTCTTTATGTGTTTATGTTTTTCATTTTTGACTACAGTATTTCACTCCAATTTTTGCCTACTATATGCAAGCACCATTGGTTTGATTAGTTGTGCACATGAATGCAATGTCATTGATTGTGAGTATCCATATTTTTGATTTTTCTTTGCTATGATAGAATATAGTCATTTGAATGCTGAGCTGAAAGTGAACTCAAGAAATAGAATAGAATGGCTGCAGCAGATTTTTTAAAAATGTTTAAACAGCATTTTCTGAAAAAAATCTTTAGATATTTGCTCAGCACTACTAATCAGAGATTGCACTGACTGTTTGACCTTGAAACATCTAACTGTTCAAATTGGTTTGGATAAGCATTTAAAAGTTTGGATCACTCCTTTGCAATTATCCAGTATCTAAATATTTTGAGGTTTCCTGATGGCCTTTGTGAGAGTCCATAAAATCAAATGTCTAAAGGTTTCTCAAGAAAAGTGAAGTGTTGTTGTTATGGTGAATACAGTCACATTCAACATTTTGAATGTCAAGCCCAACAAAAGGGAAGATAATTTGGAACGACTTTCAGAAACAAAGAGGACTAGAGAGGGAAGGCGGAGTGACACCTCACATCTTTTTCTTTATTTGTTTTTGAAACAGATATATAGCTTTTATTGGGTGCAGCATAGATAGTATCTCAGAGGAACTTCAGAAGACTACCCACAGGAGGAGGAGGTACAGACATTAGAAGATATATGCAAAAGGAAAGAAATAGTTACTACGTGAGCATTCCTCACTTTAAAAACAGCTCATTGCGTGTGAATTTAGATGGAGAGCTTAACTAACAGCTGCTGTGCAGCTTCTGGGATCAGAGAGGCAGTCCTGGGTTTGTAACCTGGTGAATGAGAGTGCTGTTCAAAGTGACTAACCTTAATTCAGTGTGACCAATCTGTACATGCTCCTCTTCTGCTGAAGGAGAGGTCTGCTAAAGTGTAGTTCAGAGCAAAAGCTTAAACTGGTCATTGTGAACCTTCCTCAGAAGAAGCTTCTTTCACAAAGCTGAACTTAGCCCTTTGTCATTACTTTCTGAGGTATAATTTTACACCTCTAATCCACAAACACCACCATACTGAAGATGTCCCTAGCTGCTGAAAAGGATTCAAAACTTCATTAAAAAACAGCCTTCTGGACCTCAGGTTCTGTTGTGGTTTTTTTTACTGAAAACCACACAGTGTGGTTCCCCATTAAATGCATTATAGATCGTACTCCTACTCCTTCCGCAAATGCAGTACACAAATTAATTTGAATTATTGCTTAGTTCTTCTTTCCATGTGTAGCAATACATGTCACGACCAGTTGGCAGCAATGGCACAGTCTGGAACTTTTCAGGAGCACTGACTTACCACTGAGCCATGTTGTTACTCCCAGGATGCTTGAAGAACCTGCAGTGGATGGTAGGGAGGACAGCCATGCCAGCAGGCTCCTCAGTTAGAACTAAAGACAAGATGGCTGTTTGGGATTTATCCAACAAATTTTGTAAATTACGTTCATATTCTACATTGCATTGGGCAGAGATGTTTTGAGTAGAGAGAACGGTACTGGAATTTCATTTTAATTGCCTCTTTTAAACTTACATCTTGCACAGTTGTGGTCTGAGGTATGGTTTTGTCTGTTAGACAGCTGATGTCCCATCTACAAATTTTACAGTGTTTCTGTATCAGTGCACCAAGATAGGAGATGGTAAATGAAAATGAGCTTAAATGTTGTTTCAGTCCTGCATCATCACCTTTATTGACATGGACAATGGTAAGATTGATTTTGTGCAATTTTTTCATTACAAAAGGTTAAAATTTGTTTGGTTGGACGTCCACTTTTATCATCTACTCAAAACGTAGTAAGGAAAATTAACACTGGTATCATCGGGGTGCTGGTTGACAGCCGGCTGAACATGAGCTGGCAGTGTGCCCAGGTGGCCAAGAAGGCCAACAGCATCCTGGCCTGTATCAGAAATAGTGTGGCCAGCAGGAGTAGGGAGGGGATCGTGCCCCTGTACTCGGCCCTGGTGAGGCCGCACCTTGAATCCTGTGTTCAGTTTTGGGCCCCTCACTACAGGAGGGACATTGAGGTGCGGGAGCGTGTCCAGAGAAGGGCAACGAAGCTGGTGAAGGGTCTGGAGAACAAGTCTTATGAGGAGCGGCTGAGGGAACTGGGGCTGTTTAGCCTGGAGAAGAGGAGGCTGAGGGGAGACCTCATCGCGCTCTACAACTACCTGAAAGGAGGTTGTAGCGAGGGGGGGGTTGGTCTCTTCTCCCAAGTAACAAGCGATAGGACGAGAGGAAATGGCCTCTAGTTGCACCAGGGGAGTTTTAGACTGGACATTAGGAAAAACTGCTTCACCGAAAGAGTGGTCAGGCCTTGGAACAGGCTGCCCAGGGAAGTGGTTAAGTCACCATCCCTGGAGGTATTTAAAAGACATGTAGATGAGGCGCTTAGGGACATGGTTTAGTGGGCATGGTGGTGTTGGGTTGACGGTTGGACTTGATGATCTTAGAGGTCTTTTCCAACCTTAATGATTCTATGATTCTATGATCTTTACAGATTGAGGGGAGACTTCTGGAGTCTTTTCTCAACAAGAATAAGCAACTTTAAAGGCTAAGGTCTTGTTGGCAACTTATGAAATAGGCATTAGACATGGCTGTTTGAGGTTTATGATTCATACAGAAGTGAAGAGTGCGAAGTGTTTGCGTAGATCTTCTACTGGAAGGATCATCCTACTGAAGCAATAAAGCCAATGTTCAGCACCATATATTTTAATCTGAGCATCCAGACTTTTTCACTCAAGATTAAAGCTAAATATCTGAAGGGTGCTTAACCCAAATATAAGCCAAAAATACCGTTGCTTTCGGATCCTGTTTTGGAAGGCATTTGACTCTGGAGCTGTATTTTTGCCTTCTGAATCAGAAGCTAGTAATGAGCTGTGCAGTGATATTTTTCTTTACATTTTTTAAGAGCTATGGTGAGCCTTTCTAAGAGGTCTAATGCAAGTCTAGAAATGACTTAGCACTTGTTCCCTTACCCCAGATGCAAAGAATTACCAAAACAGAATAAAGTTGGGACTAACATACACATTGCTTTTATATTTTACTTGCACTTGCATTTTTACTGCTGGATAAGAAAGGAGGCTTTTTACTTCCGGATAAGAAAGGGGACTTTTGCACAGAAAGCCACTTATCTTAATATGAATACTTGGATGAGCTTCTTGTATTTACAAAGAAATATATAATTTGTTTGCAAGAAATAGGCCAGTTTGTCGAGACACTGAGAAGCTGGTACAGCTTCTACGTCTAGGACAGCCAGATTAAAGAGCAATTTTAAATGCAAATATTCTTTCTCCTCTCATTTCACAAACAAGCCAAACACAGCTTCTTGTTATCTTCTGGAATAAGTGAAGAGCAATGCTTTTAGAAAGTCACTGGAAGAGAACCACACAATAGGATAGATTGTGCTTTTAATGTCATGCTGTTCTTCCTCTCATTTCAAGCTATTTAAAACGAAAGCAAATGCCACATTCAACTGTTTATTCTAAACTCAATGGTTATTTACATTTTTCAATAGTTTTCAAACAAACTGAAACAACTATGCTCATGTTTACTCAGTGCCAACCTAGACAATGAAAAGACTGACAATAAGAGGCATTTTGTCACACTTTAACATTTTAAAAGGAACAATCGACATTTACATATGACTGTGATCCCCAAAATTGTGGTTGCGGAGGCTTTGTTTAACATTTTAAACTGGAACTCGTAGGACTTTTAAATCCATTCTATCTGCCACTTCTGACTGTAGATGGAAACTGTGTATAAAGACCTGCACTTCCTCTTCATGGCATGTTTGTGCCTGTGTTAGTGCTTTAATGAATATGTTGAAGTGAGCAATTCGTACGTGATTCTGCTACTGTTGAAGTCCATTCCTATAATCCCAGTAGGACATTCTCAGTGAGAGTGAGGCCTGGACAACTAAGGCGACTTGTTCCAAACCTTAAAATAGTGAAATATATTGTATACAATGATAGTCAAAGGGGATTATTTTCATTTTTTTTCTAAATTGGTATTTCCCAGTTTTAAGATGTACCACTCATTTATTTCTGTGCCTCTTTTGGATGAAAAAAAATCAATGAAGAATGTACTGAGACTAAAGAGCATTTGAATAAAGCTGGAATTATAGACATGGGAATCTGCATGGCTGAACAACATATTGATTAAATATGGTTGATTACCTATTTATGCCCAAGGCACTTAGAAAAAGAGCTAAGCTATATTGAACTTAGATCTGCTGTGACTTGAAAAATCAAATTTTATTTTTACCATAATAAAGATAAACAGGATAATGTTTATATTATCTGAAAGACCCTATTGAGCTTTATAAGAATACTGTGGATGATGGTCTCACGAAGGTAGAGTGGATTTTTCTGTTAGTTATTCAAACCTTGGAGAATTTGGTCCATCGATACTATAAATATATTTCTTGCGAAAAAATCCAGCAACATAAATACAGAATTAAAGTAGTAGCAACTTTTTCATGTTTTTCTAAGAGCAAAAACCACAGTCAGCATTAAACCTTCGGTGTCTGGCAACATGCAGTTCTAGAGTTTTTTGCTTACCTATGCAAACTAGTTTGGGTCTTATTCTTATAGATGGTATCTGAATAAAGCAAGCTTGCCCCATGAAACCAAAGGAACTGTCCTGAGAGCAATGCATCAATAAATGTGAATACTGCTTTCAGATTGATCACTGCTATGAGTTTCTCACAAATTGACATTGTGCTCTAAAGCAGACTTTATTATATCGTTTTCTTGATTTGTTTTGATTTGATTGTAATAATCATAGTTATTCAATGGACTAAACTTTACTCACAAAATACATAAACTCTAACATCTACTTATAAATGTTGCAGAAAGATTTTGCAGAGGATAAGCTCTTCTGTTGTCCTCTTCATGCTCTCCTTACTTGGCAAAAATAATTCTCTCCTTGACATTAGTTACCAAGTTTTCAGTTCAAAATTATTTTATATGCTAGACAGAGTATAAAAGAAAATGCTGATGCAGCTGTACATGTTTTAGTATTATACATGATGTTAATACAACTACAACCTAATAAATATTTATATTTGTTATATAGAGATCTAAGTGAAGGGCATCTCTCAGCTGATCATCCAGCCTTCATATGGTCCTTAAATATTCATTGTGTATGCGGTTATATTCATGAGATCCTACATAAAAAATATATGGAGTATTCTCCATAGAGACAGAATTTGTCTGCATCATGCAATGCACCATTTGATCATTAAACAGTGTGATTGTTCAGGAGTCTGTTACCGAAACTACTTGTCTACTGTCACTTAGATCTGTCACAACTTGTCACTTGGCTATTTAGCTGATGGAGAACAGTCTTGGTTGGTACAAAATAACTCTATAGGCATTTGCTGGCTAAACATTATCATGTGACTGTATCTCCACCCACGTTATCCTTTTTATGACAGGTTGCAAAGGTGAGTTATAAACTTACTTTTTTGTACAAACTCATACAAACTTAGAGAATTGCTGTTAAAGACTTGGGACAAGTCTGATTTGATTAGAGCTGATTTGATTGTTGAGAGTTCGGTTACTGTGTGAATTCAGCTCAGATGGAAGGCTTGGGTTTTCTCTTCACTTCTCAACGTTTCTTATCCAGATTTAGTCCACCAAGGTACTAAAAAGTTAAATAATTTTGGACTGTAAGGTTCATCATGACTGGTGAGTTCTGGGGGAGCCAGACACATATAAACACAGTGGTAATGAGAAAAGCTATTTCTTGCAGCCTGGTAAGCGCAGAGACTTCAGCTGTGCCAGGCAATTACAGAAGCCTTGAGCTCTGGTTTCAGGAAGGGCTCTGGGTCATAAGGTGCCATGGCACTTAACATTATCACACCAGCCTTGCCTCCAGCATACCAGCCTTACTCATGTGTTTTTCAGTCTAGCCTTTTGGTAAACTCACAGTAGTGACTTTTTATTATAGTAGATAAACAGAGTGCTCTTTATATCAACAGATTTCATGTACAGCTAACAGAGTACTTCTGTTTTGCGTATTATCTTTATTTATTAGGAATTTTCACTGTAGCTAAAACATGAGCTTTATTAATATAGTAAAATGCACAGTTTAGGAACTGTTTTGTATTAATTGAAAACTTTTATGGATTGTTCCAAAAGAGTATTTTAGTTTTACTGGAATTTTAAGGGCATGTATTTAAAAAATACTTCCTGTTGCAGGAAGCTTTCGTCAGACTTCATCTATGTTCTTCTCTTCAGAACATTTGTGACATTGTCATCTTGCAAAAAATACTTCTGCATGAAACTGCAGAGATACATATTTAGCAACTGCACTTAAAATCAAAGACAAACATTACAGAGCACAGTTCTGTTTCATTCTCTAGCTGATGGGCCTTTTAGTCAGTTGCCTCTATCCATACACTTAATGCTTACTCAGGATAATTGAAAAAGAGGATTTGTGTTTGGTACAATCAAAGGCCTGAAAAGTAGTCTTACATGCCTGTAATCTTTTTTCCCTCATTATGTTCAGTGCATTTGCAACTCTGAATTTCAGTTATACATAGGAAGAAAAAGGGTTGTGCTAGATGAATTATCTCGTGTATTTGGGTGCAGAAGCACCTGTCCAGCAGTATGCCTGTTCCTTCAGGGCATTTAAGGGAGGATCAAATACATACGTGAGCCTAGGTTTTCATACACATAGGAATGCATATATATACCCTGTGGGTATATTGTTATAGACAAAGCTGGCTCAAGCTGTGCCTTGGATGCAGGCCATCTGCAGACACACAGCAGCAATTGCTTCCCCAGAGGCAGCACGTGAATGTCCCGTTATCTACTGCTTTTGGAAGCAGAAGGGTTTATGACTCTCCAACTGCCTTAGCATTTCCAGTAAATCTTTGCTTGGGTATAGAGATACATGCTTACATTCTGATACGGATATGCGTGTATGTTATCCATAGCTACAGCACAGAAAAATGTGGTCCATTTGTTCCAGCACGTCTGTTTATAAGGACTTTATATTGCGCAGAGCTCCTCTGCAGCCAGCAATGTGCATGAGTAACTGTGTAAGGAATCAGTCTGAAGGGTCAGAGAAATAAAATTTAAAGCATATATTTTCTTTTCTAATAATACAGTTTTGGAAAAAAAATGTAAATGTAGAAAATAAATATAGAATGGAAAAAGATACTAACAGGTATTTAAAAGAATAGTTTTACTTGTATAATCAGATGGACTGGATGAAGTACACATTTTTTTTCCCATCTTTAACTTCTTTAGTAAGGGTGGTATTAAAGTGACTGGGACATTCATATGAATACCTCTTTGTCAGATAAATGGGTCAATGTTGTTCTCAGATATGCTCATTTTTAAAACAATCAGATCAGTTATATTTTGTCAAAGGTGCAGACTTAGACTCTTTAAACTGTAGCAAAAATGTTGAGAAAATTGGTCTTGTTATGAAACACAATCCCTCGAGTTTGACCTATAGAGCTCTTAGAGAGCATAGCAATCACTTGAAGAGGGAGATGCAGTATAATGGCTCCGGGACAATAAACTAGAAGACTAGAGATGAAAAATGTTCTTTCTCCGTACAGACCTGTTTTTTTCCTGATGAAATTATGGTTGCCTGCATTTTAATAGCTTCTACTGTCGTTATAAGTGCTGTTACTCATAGACAGCTAATAGCTCTCTTTGACTACCTGCTGTTGTTTTGTAGCTCTTGGTACAGTGTAAAAATCTGTGGAGTGCAACATCTGAAATCATAAAGAGTGCAATGTTTGTTAAGTGAAATTGGATAAGTAAGTACTTCTTAGATATTAGTATCGTAAAAATACATTAGTATCCCAAGGACGCTCTTGCAAACATACTCCCGTACTACCTTATGCAATACAGTAAAACCGCATTTAAATATTTCTCAAAATCAGTATATCCATCCAAGTGGAGTACGTAACATTACATATCAGATCCTAACAAGGTGCGTTAGCTGTAGCCTTGGTGTTCATACTGTCCTCCAACTCTTCTGGGCCAATTAGTGAGTTTCTATAATGAAAATATTAATAATCCTTTAAATAACATACTACCACCAATTCTTTTGATCACTAAATGTCTGTCAGATGCAAATTATTTAAGTCTGAATGAGGACACAGCAGCTTTAAGGTTAGAAACCCCATATCCTGTTATCTTTTATCTGGACTTTCCAGTCCCTGATTGTTGTCTCTCGCTGTACACCCTTGCAACGTCAGACATCCAAATTTTTAGAAAGCTGAAATTAAAAAAAAAAAAACAACCGGATATCCCAAAAGTGAGTCTTATTTTGGGACAATATATAAATTCATGTACTGTACTGAAGTATTTTAATATTTTAGTTTCTCTTACCCTGTATTAAAATCACACAGCTTTTCCCAGTTTCCTTTCTTAGATATTTTTCAAAAACTTCTCTAAATAAATTGTTAACACTTTTTAGTAATCTTTCTGAGGACTAAACTATAAAATGAGCAAGTATACATTTGAACTATATACATTTGGATATTTTAAAAATAAGATTATCAAAGACAATCTTTTGCTGAACCATTTTACTCACGGCTGGATTTCTACAACCACATGTAGCCCATGCCCTTGTCTTTATCAAGACTTTGCATGCGTGTACCAGTCCTCACACATGCTGCAGCTGGGAGTTTTCTGAAATAACATGCATTTAAAAGAAAATACATTGAAATTCAAACTATATTTCTTTCTATTTTACCAACCAGTAACCATCAGTCATTCTACTTTTTGCACAAACACTGCCTGTAGTATTTAACTGACATGCAGAGTTAATATATATGCTTGTTTCTTTTAAAGCAAATCTTATTTTAAGAATGGATAATTCCATTTTCATTACCTGTTTGCATGTCATTGTGAAAAATGTCTTCAGGTTTGGTTTGGCTTGGTTTGCTTTTATTGTCAAAATTGCTCAGGTATGTAAAATGTTGTTTTAATTTTATTTAATTATCAGTAATAATAAAAGAATAAGTGCTTTTAAACTGAAACAGAATTTTGGAAATAAGGATTTCCAAGTATTTTTGACAGAACTGCATCAGTTAACCAGATGATATACAAATTTTGCCTCTGTCATGGGGAAAATTCCTAGAACAACAGACTTTAGTAAACTAGTAATAATTTTACTCCAGTCTGTTGAAATCTGGATATAAGTAAAATACTAAAATTGAGAGTCCTGATGAAAGAAAATTATTATAAACAAATAAAAGTAAGTCAAGGTTGTGTAAATCAGGCTGTAGGGGAGATGCAGAAGGGACCTGTGTTTCGTTGCAAGTTAAATTTCACCAAATTTAAATGTGGACACTGTAGCTGGGAGGAAAAAGAAAAAAAAAAGCAGAGAATCGCAGAAAAACAGTTGTTGAGTCTGAGTGCATCTATCAAATAAATTAGAAGCCACAATACTTTGGTCATTTTTCACTTTCCTTGAACAACCCTTTCACTTTCTTGCAAGGCCACCCGTCATGCAAACACCTTAAACAAATAGATCCAAAAAGTCATTTGGAGCAATTCTAACTTATTTCTCTTGAGGTACCTATTATAAGTTGCCATTTTGGAAAAAGCAGCAGAAATGTCTTGTATGTGCTAAACATAACACAGAGCAACAAGAGGAAAAAAAAAAAAATTTCATTGAGTTATATTCCTTTCACTCATGTTTCATTTGTTTATTTTCTAAAGGGTAAGAAAATCTCTCTGATGCAAGTGATTCTTCTTGTATTTGCATAGTCTTGTTTTGTGTAATAGTGGTGTATAATTACAAGTGAGGTTACCACATCACTTGTAGCTGCAGTCAATAACTGTATGGCTGAATCAGTGGTTAATATGTGTACTATTTCTACTTCCATGCACGGTGCACAATGAAGGGGAGTGAGAGTATTTTCCTCCTGCAGAACCTGTTGCAGCCCAGTGTTGTCGTATCCACTTCGGTAGGGAGCGTCAGCAATGGAATCCCTAAAGGCAGAGGAAGAACTGAAAGTCTGTCTTGCATCTTGGATGAATGAAATGCTAGATAAAAAAAGAGTGAAAGGACTACTTTTACTCTACTCTTCTAGATTTCTTTTTGAAAGACAGATTTGACCTTTTGCAGAATTTTTACAGAAAACACGCACACCTTGCCACCACAGAGGCCTCAGTGCTGAAAGCAGGACTTAGAATCATAGAATCATAGAA
>NW_009203533.1:0-7689 GCF_000690835.1 Fulmarus glacialis | reverse complement strand
AAATTGAGTCTTAGAGAGTTTTTCGGAGAGACGACTTCGTTTCACTACCTCTTCACTTTTCAGAAGTGTTCAGTGTAAAACATGCCACTTCTTTTTCTGGGGAGTCAAACCAACATGACCTAATGACAAGTCTCTTTGGTAGCGTTAGTGTCAATGATGGTGGTGGTCTTTCTACATGCTCTGAGAAGGATGTCCTGGGAGAAGGCAGTTGACTGGAGGCTGCTGCTTGTTCTCCTTGACTGAGGCCGGTTACAGTTCCCATGTGAGGGGTATTGCTGCTGGTGTCTTGCTATGACTAGACTCTGATCAGCTGCTGTTTCTTGAAGCTCAGCATAGGCATTTCTAATGTCACCAACTAAGTCCCTTCTGCTGGTAGTAATACTATAATTTTTGGCTGCTCCTCCGGTTTCCTTGCTGTCTGCATAAAAATCTTTACATCCTATCATTCCCAGAAAAGAAGGAGGAAACTTGGTTTCCCTCTCATTTATCTGAGTTGCGCCTATTCAAGTAATGCTGCTGTCACACTCAGTACTCTGGCTCTTTGTCACTACCACTGGCAGATGATGTGCTGAGTTATTCATGTGGTGTTGCCAGTGTTTCTTCTTTTGCTTTTTCTTTTTAGGAGGCCTCTTTGTGTCCATCACTTTTCCTTCACAGATTATCTCCACGCTGGGACTCCTCATCCTTTTTTTCTCATGCTTTGTTTCACTACTTGCTGGGTAGCCTGAAAGGCTGTCTTCACAGTGTAGCAGTCACTGAAATCTGGTTAAGTTTTCTCGGGGTCATTTTCTCTCACTAGACTTGTGTGCTCCTCAACTGCACTCTCCAGGTGGCACGTTTTGCACTTTTTCCACCAGGCTTTTCACTTTTCCTTCTGTTCATCCCTCAGGAAGGGGTCCTTGATCTGTTGCTTGAGCAGCTCCTTGACCTGCATCTTTCATAAGAGCAGTAGCATCTGCTGTGGGGTCTCCTTTGGCTCTACAGACCTCTCCTTTCAGTAAAGGGTTGTACCCTGTATTCTGGACTAGTAGATCGCCATGAATCGTGAACATTATTAGACTGAACCCTCCTCCTGCAGAGGACTCGTAGCCACCTCCAGCCACCTTACAGGCATAAAAAGCAGAACCCTGCCGGTATCTACTTTGCTAATTTTCTTTTCTATAATAATGATCACTGTCTCTACTTCTTGATCTCCTTTTGCCATGGCCTTTGCTACATGATCGTGACCTGCTTACTTCTCTGCATGTAGTGCTCTTATGACTTAGAGAGCCTCTCTGGCTTTTTGGAGAGATCACAGAATCATAGCATGGTTGAGGTTAAAAGGGACTTGCACTTGGTGGACCAGGATCAGATCAGGGAATACTTAAGCTAACTCATTACGCATAAGTCCATGGGCCCTGATGGGATGCACCCACAAGTCCTGCAGGAGCTGGCGGATGTCATCGCAAGACCGCTCTCAGCAATCTTTCATCTATCATGACAACTGGAGGAAGCACCTGAGGACTGGAGGAAAGTAAATGCCACTCCTATCTTCAAGAAGGGTAAGAAGGAGGACCTAGGGACTATAGGCCATCAGCGTCACCACAATCACAGGGAAGATGATGGAGCAGCTAGTCCTGGAAACCATTTCCAGGCACATCAACAAGAAGAACATCATCAAGAGTAGTCAGCGTGGCTTCACCAAGGGGAAGTCATGCTTGACCAACTTCATAAACTTCTATGATGAAATGACTGGCCTTGTAGATGAGGGGAGAGCAGTGGATATCATCTACCTGGACTTTTGATACTGTCTCCCATAAGATCCTCACAGAGAAACTGTTGATGTATGGACTGGATGAGCAGACAGTGAGGTGGATTTAAAACTGATTCAATGGCCAGGCCCAGAGGGTGGTGATCAGTGGCACAAAGTCTAGTTCAAGGCCAGGAACTAGCAGTGTACTGCAGGGGTCAATACTAGGTTCTGTTTAACATCTTCGTTAATTATCTGGATGATGGGGCAGAGCGTACCTTCAGCAAGTTTGCAGATGACACAAAACTGGGAGGAGTCACTGATACACCAGAGGGTCATGCTGCCAACCAGAGGGACCTGGACAGGCTGGAGAAATGGGCTGACAGGAACCTCTTGAAGTTCAGCAAGGAGAAGTGCAAAGTCCTGCACCAGAAGAGGCACAACCCCAGGCACCAGTATATGCTGGGGGCCACACAGCTGGAAAGCAGCTTTGCAAAAAAGGACCTGGAAGTCCTGGTTTAAGTTAAATATGAGCCAGCAGTGTGACCTTGTGGCAAAGAATGCTGATGGTATCCTGAACTGCATTAGGAGAGGTGTTGCCAGCATGTCGAAGGAGATGATCGAAGGATGACCCTCTACTTAGCACTGGGGAGGCCACATCTGGTCCAGTTCTGGGCTCCCCAGTACAAGAGAGACACAGACATACTGGAGAGAGTATGGGGCCATACAAAGAGCCAAGAAGATGTTGAAGGGACTGGAGCATCTCACGCATGAGGGAAGGCTGAGAGAGCTGGGACTGTTCAGCCTGGAGAAGAGAAGGTTTGGGGAGATCTTCCCTACATCTGAAGGGAGGGTGTAGAGAAGAGAGAGCCAGACTTTTTCCAGTGGTGCCCAGTGACAGGACCAGAGGCACTGGGCACAAACTGAACACAGGAGGTTCCCTCTGAACATCAGGAAACACTTTTTTCTGTGAGGGTGACCGAGCACTGGCACAGGTTGTCAAAGAGGTGGTGGAGTCTCCATCCTTGGAGATGTTCAAAAGCCATCTGGACACAGTCCTGGGCAACCAGCTCTAGGTGACCCTGCTTGAGCAGGGGGGTTGGACCTCTAGAGGTCTCTCAACAATTCTGTTATTCTGTGATTAAAGTGCAGAATAATTTTCAAATTCTCCTTTTCTTACTTTTTCTTATTACTTTGGGTGTTATAAACTATTGCTTTTCCTTGTAGATTAAAGATAAGAATTATACTCCTGACATAACCTCTCTGGAGGTGATTTGCAAGGTTTTTCAGCTGATATATGAAGTGCAATAAACAGTCTTCAGTTTTCTTCTATGGAAGGTAAATGCCTATGGTTTCGGTGAAAGCTAAATGACATTTTGACCAGTTCTGTTTTAAAGGTATTCTGTTCACTGTCGAAGCTCAGTGAAGTGAGCTGTGCAAAAGGATTTTTGATGTGTTGCTCTTGGGCAGGAATAATTTTTTTTGAAGGTGAATATGTAGAGGGGTTATGTCTGTTCTATATTAACCTCAAAATTAGCTAATACCAATCCAATATTAGATATCTGTTATGTAAGTGTTGATGTAATTTAACGCAATGCCCTCTATTCTTGATAGCTTTGTTACCAGTATGTCTTTAATGATCAAAGCTTTTATGATGTAACCTTAATTTGGAGGAGGTATTTTCATTGCTCAGTTCTGTATACTTCTCTATGTCCTTATCTCTACACTTGCAGCATTTCTGAAATAGCCCATTGACTTTGTGTATGGCACTTCTGAAATTACTGATTTTGCTTTGGAGTGGCCACAGCTGCCGATAAATTGAAGAGCTGGGATTATACTTGGGATATATAAGCTGTGTTTGTTGTATTTCGTTGGGGAAAGAGGTTTAACTTGTAAACATGGAAACAAAATTCTTCTGGTGGTGCCTTCTAGCATACTAAGTTCGTATTGTTCTGTGTGCATCAGAAAAAACCACAAACTTCCTCTCTGTAAAAGCATTTTTATATTAATGCCATTAAATGGGTAAACAGTTGGGAATACCCGAGAAAAGTTCACTGTAGCTCACCAGTTACATAGTAAAGAGCTCCTACATACTGTAGAAAATCTAAATAGTCTTGAAAGAACGTAAATTTTAAATAAACTAGCTTGAACTATAAAAACATGAGAGTTATGAAGAGAAGCTGGGAGATAACAAAGGCAACAGTTTGACAGCTTCTACACATGACATCTCAGAATCAGCTACTCAAATCATACTGCATTGAACACTCCCATCTCACATTTTATTTAAGAGAGATTAATGAGAAGATGTGACAATGTCGAATAGAAATTGTTCAGCTGTTCAGGTGTTTCAGTTAGATAACAGATGCGTAGTCAGTGATATTTTGTAACCTTTGGAGAGACCTCACTTTGATGTGGATCTCCTGAGTGCCATCAAAATGTACTATTAGTTTTTACATATATTTAATTTACATTTATTTAATATGGGACCTGACAAGATGCAGAGTCCTGAGGGAATTGGCTGGTGTAGTTGCCAAGACAATGATACTGCAGCTGTCTACATCTGTTAGATAAATAACATAGACTTCATTAAAGATCTACTACATGTATGTAATAAAACTAGATAACTCTAGTCGCACTAGGTTGTGCTGTCACACACACAAAGCTAGGTAGATAGCCACCACACTCCTTGCTTTGTACACAAGCAAAACTTGCTTTTCATGCAGAATTATACACAGTCGTGTGGTTATGTTCTGTACTCCTCGTATCCCCGAAGGTTGCAAAAGAGCCCTGCAGCCTCTCAGCTACTGCTTCCCTTACTTGGGTGAGATTCCTTCTGCTGTCTTTTCCTCCCTCCTTTTTCTCTCAACTCCTTGTTTCCCTTTAAAAGAGATATCTGCGGTCTCCTGTGTGAGCTGGAAGGCTTCCACCTCTCTTTGCTACCCTGTCTCCCTTTCCACCCCTCCAAAATATTTTCCACCTTTCTACTATTGAAAATTCAACATTTTATATGCTCAGGTTGTGTAAATTTACTTCCTAACTGCTCCCTGTGTATGGCCACAGTACTGTTTTATAACATTTTAAAACTATGATTCATAAGAGGCTTATTATACTGTAGTACTGTCTGCATTCAGCTAAATCAGGATCTGTAATGCCCTTGGCTGTCTATGTTTAGGTAATAATTCACAGTATCAGTTCCAAAATCAATTGAGGAGAAATAGTGAGATGAGGGGGATGAAAATTATTAGATTAATTTTATTATATATAGCATAGTGTAACTAATTACACGTTATTTACTATGTAATATTGACTATACAATTAAGTACTTATGCCTGCATCAAGAATGTCCTGACAACTGAAAACGATGTAACATATTTGTTGGTAGAGTCAAGCGTTGCTATATACATGAAAATCGCTATTCATGCAGTTACACCTCTCTGTTCTTGCTCCCATCTCCCATGTCTCATATTTTAATTTTGACAGACATTCTCTCGCTCTCTGACCGACTTGTGGCGGAGGGTGGACTTTCCCTTGCTGCGACCTGTGGCTGTTGCCTCTCATCCTTCTGCTCTGCCGGGAAGAATCTGAGCTCGCCTTTCTCTCACCACGCATTAGAGAGCTGAAGACAGCAATGGCTCCACCCCACCATTAGTTTCTCCAGGAAGAATCCAACCTACCTCTTGTTTACGAGCATCACTTCGCAGGTCATGAATGCCAGCTCCCCAACCATCTAAACGTATCCTAACTTTTACAGGATGTCTTTCCTTTTGCAATGCGTAAAACCTGAACTGATTTTTTAAAAATTTATTTCTTTGGGTTGTTTTGTTGCTTTTTTTAAAAAATAGGATATTGTGGAAAAATCACATATGTCTGCAAGCATGTTTAATCTATACCAGAACTATATAGATTTTTTTGCTGATACAGATGATGTTGTGAAAGCCAATGAATATTAGAGCACTGCTTATGTCATTTGTAGAAATGGCACTTAGGAATGTAAATGTCATTTTTTATGCATATATACATTTTTTTATACGCTGAAATTGAACTTCTAGATTTTTCTCTAAGTGTTCATGAAGGGTAGAAGGCAATTATTGTCTTACAAGCTGTATCACTTCAAACATCTAATATAGTGTAGGTGACAGTGAATTGTTAATGAATGCTAAACTACATCAAAAGTAGGAGAGATACAGGCCATTTTTTTACAGATTTTTTCCAACTTCTGTCAGCATTTTATTACACGCGTCATAGTGTTTTTAAAATATTCCACAAAGTATTTTTAAGTAGAAGAAATTTATGCTAAAATGTATTGGAGGCCATATGCCTTTTCCCTAAAGCACTTGAGCTAGCTTTTTCATTCAGTTGCTTTCAGCAGTAACCTGAATATCTTCTGGGCATGTCATGCCACTGCAGGTATAGAGTGTGGTTTACTTCAAAAGAGACACGCTGTACAGAGACCTTGAGTTCATACAATGCCCGATTTCTATCTTAGTCACAACTTGGCATGGAAAAATACCGTGCATCTGTGGCTACCCGAGGGGTGATACATTCATACGCATCCAGGGCCTTTGCCCACTGCCAAGGAGGAATAGGGTTCTGACCTTTATATGAGCCCCAGGGGTTCCTTATCAATTAAAAGGTAAATGCTTGATGTTTTGAGGAAGGTATTACACTTAAATTTCTTAGAAAAATGAGTAGTACAGATGAGATTTGCATGCAATGCTGAATTTGTCAAATAGCTTATTTTACTATAAGCTACTTCTAAAAAAATACTTGCTTGAAGACGTACATTTGTATTGTTCCTTTAATGGAAAAATAAATTGGGGGCCTCTGACAAAGTGTTCTCTCTGTGTCCAAGTTAGTCTCCCTCCATACTTCTGGGAGAGTCTTAATCCCATGTTCATGGAGACAAAATTAGTGTTGAAATACTGCAAAGTATTCCTAAAAGTAAGTTTAAGATTGTGCAGTTTAAACCACTTTAAACTGTCATGTAAGTTTAACAAAGTACTGCTGTTGTATTTTATGTGTTTATCAGAAATAGCTAGTTCATGAGATACTGAAGGTCTTGGCAATTTTTTACGTTTGAATCAATACTCTTGCAGAGTCTAGCAAAAAAAAAAAAAATGTTAGCCTGCATTGGTGGTGAAATCTATAATCAAAGATAAAAACTTTAATATCCAGTGAGGGAAAAAATGAAGGAATTCACCATTTTTATGATCTGTGTATGTTAACTTCAACTGCTTATCTCTTTTCTGGACTCATTCTTCAGCAGCTTGTGTGTAGTCGTCATTAAAGTCATCATGCTGCTTATATTAATTATGGTTTAGCAGGTTTTTTACTCATGTTTGGTTTCCCTTCCCAACTCTTACAGTATCAAGAAAACTGTCTTGCTGCAAAATCTCTTTTCAAGCTTCTATTTACCACCAGAGTGTCTTCAGATGGAGCTATTGCCTTATCTTGCTATGTTAGCAAACCCAGTGAGAAACCAATGTAAGATCAATGTGACTCTTGCACTTATATTTTTTTTTATCAGTAAGCATAATGATACATTTTTGTAAACCAAAACGTCAATACTATCTCTCCTTTTGCCTAACTAAAAAAAACACATACAGTATATGTGTAAATACACTTCTAGTCACATAGCCAAGATTCAAGCTCTCCTGCAAGTTTGAAACACCACTGAGAACTTCTTTAAAACTTATTTAACTGAAAGAATTAAACAAGTATCTGTCTTGCCAGAAGTGAGGCATTTGTGATGCTTTATAAATATGTAAGTCAGGGTCCTCATGTTGCAGTATTTTAAATCCTTCTTCCCTTTTTTTACTGCATGGATTTCAGGTATCTGTTCATTGAATTTTGTCATGTTATTGCCTGTCATTCAGGCTCATAAAGCCCTGGCACTGTTCTTCTGACAGCCCACATCCTTACTAGCCCGTCTAACTGTCCTGGTTGCGGCTGGGACAGAG
>NW_009203532.1:41044-41341 GCF_000690835.1 Fulmarus glacialis | reverse complement strand
CTCTTTGGGCTCGGCCACCCAGCCAGTTTCTTACTCTCCCTTTTTTCCTGAGTTCCAGCCAAATCTCTCTGTTCAGCCAGGCTGTTCTTCCTCCCCGCCAACTCCTCTTTGGGCTCGGCCACCCAGCCAGTTTCTTACTCTCCCTTTTTTCCTGAGTTCCAGCCAAATCTCTCTGTTCAGCCAGGCTGTTCTTCCTCCCCGCCAACTCGTCTTTCAGCACATGGGGATGGCCCGCTCCTGCGCCTTTAAGACTTCCTTCTTGAAGAATGTCCAGCCTTCCTGGACCCGTTTCCCCTA